>NW_024883107.1:0-137595 GCF_019059575.1 Amphibalanus amphitrite | reverse complement strand
AAGCTGCCAGAGGCGGTTGACCCCTACTTACCCTCACGAGCCTACTGGTTGATCTGACCTGACCTGACCTGACCTGATTGAATGCTTAAAGACATCATCGGGATCAAAACTAATACGATATTCGTGATCAGCACGCCGAAAAAACAAAAGAGCCCTACTTAACGACTTCTAGCAGGTCCCGATTTTCCCTAGTTTTGGGTCATTGACATGACCTGGAAGGTCAACCAATGACCTAGGGTCTTTGAATTGGGTATCATCGGTTTCGTCTCGTGACGGGCAACACGCTCGTTTTTTTTCCGCGAAGCTCTAGGTCGATCAGGGGCTTAATAGCAGCCGGCAGCTGCTGCCACCTAGCGGCACGGCCCGGAACTTAGCGGTGCGCGCCGGCGCGGTCGACGCGGCAGTCAGTTGGCTTGCGGACCGCGAGACGAAAGGACGGGGACGCGGGGCTGTCGACGGATGTGTAAATAGTGTTGAGGGATGTTGACGGATGTGTAGATAGTGTTGTGTAAAAGTGAAAATACAGAAGAAACGTTACAAACTGGCGCGGTCGGTAGGACGCCACGACCAAAAAACCGGAACTGGTGAGCCAGAATCACGGTAAGGTAGCCGCGACCGGCATTTTGATCGATGTTTTCGGCAGATTAGGATATCGTGTAGTGTAAATATTACGATCGGTTAATATCAATTTGAGTGAGAAATGGATCCCAGGTTGATTTTTATGTCAAAGGCAAATGGGCTTTGACCCTATACCTACCGGTGCAAATGGGCAGGAATGGCGCCGCTGGCTGACCCGTTTCGAGGCACAGACTTGCTTGGTCTGCACCGGAACGTCTGCAGTGTTTGCCGGCCCTGCTGGAAGATGGGGCTCTGGACCTATATGCGTCGTTGTTGGCGGCTGCCCAGGCCGATTATGCACAGGTTGTCGAGGCGCTGAGTGTGCGTTACGGCTCTGAGGCTGGTCCACTGCATGCACAGGCGGAACTGACACGCGCGATGTAGACACCTGGAGAGACAGTAGCCGATTTTGCCGATCGTATCCGTCAGCTGGGACGCGCCGCGTACCCAGACGAGGGCGTGAAAGACGCCACTGTCGAGTTCCATTTGACGAGCCGTTTTCTTTGCGCCTTGCGGGCTGCATAACGAGCAGCTTCAGAGTCAGCTGTGCAATAACGCTGGCAGCTGCCATTTCTGCAGCCCGAGAGCTGCAGACACGTCACGATGCAAAAGCGGCGGAACACCTTCAATTAAAGGGGGCACTGTCGACTTTTGGTCCCATTCTTTCCATGCAACGCCCATAGAACTAATGTTAAAATGCCAAAATCAAAGGGGGCACAGTGCTCCGGTGCCCTCCCCGTTCTGCCGCCTATGTCACGATGCGATGCTGGCAGTCCAGCAATTGGCTGCGGCGGTGGCTGGCACCGTTGCAGTGGCGGCTCCTGCTGCTAACTCACAGGAGGCCGCAGTCGCGGGTCCCGTGACGGCGCTGCCGCGCGGTCGGGAAGCAGTATCAATCGCCGGTGGCTTACCGGCCGCGGGGCGAGGCGGCGATGAGACAGACGGATCGGGTGCGGGCGCTGGAGCGCCGCATGGTGGAAATGCAGCAGATGCTGCACGAGCTCAGCACGTCTGGCCACCACGGCGGGCAGCTGGGGGGCAGACAGTCTGGTCAGCTCGCCTATGATCAGTCAGCGGTGGCTTTAACGACAGCCGCGACCCCGGTCAATCTGCGCTGTTATAACTGCCGCCACATCGGTCACACGCGGCGCGCGTGTACGGTGCAGGAACCGCAAGCAGAGGCCGCCAGTCCGCCGAAAACGGAGGTCGTTGCTTGTGAGGTGAGGCTGGGCACATGGTGCGTAACTGCCCGCGCTCGGCTCGACAGCCTCCCACACCACAGAGACTATCGTTCTGTCTCGGCTGCGGTAGGGACGGGCATTGGCTGGCGGATTGCGGCATGCTTCCAGTCCCGATGGACCAGCGGTCGCATACCGGACCAGTCCAAAGCAGCCGTCACGAGCCCCAGTACACCGGTCAGGAAAAATGATGGCGGCCGGTGCTGAGGGACAAGCATCGGCCCGGCGTCCATCAGGGTCCCAGATCACGGCGTCGGTGGTCGAGGTGCAGTTGGGAACACGGCGAGTCTGGACCCTGGTGGATTCCGGGGCGGACTTCACGATGATTCGCGATGGTCTGCAGGAGCATGTCCAGCGGGAGCTGTAGTGCCGGCTAACGACGCCATCCCAGACGGCGCGAGGGGCGGGCGGTGAGCCGCTTCACATCGCGGGGGTTGTTCAAGACCTGACAATCGAAATCCAGGGAAAGACATTCGCCACTCCCAGCGCCCCAGTGGTCAAGGGACTGATGTACGAGTTGGTCCTGGGGCGTGATTTCTGCTGCCGTCATGGCACTGTTATCGATGACGAGGCGGGAGTGATCAGACTGGCAGGGATGTCAATCCCTCTGCCTCCGGACAGCGCCATTCGACCCAGTCGGGCGAGAGTTCTGTTGGCCGCCACGACGGTGGTGCCGGCGCGGTCAGTCATCGTCGTCAGAGCTTCTGTGGTACCAGTCTACGGGAGGGTGAGGAACCCGTGTGCGCTGCAGGGAGTGATCGAGCCCAGTCACACGGCGCAGAGGGAGGACCTCCTGATTCCGAGGGAGGTGGTGACTGTGGATGGTAGTGGCACTGTTCCGATACAGCTGACTAATGTCGGTTCCCACGAGGCCAGATTGCTTAAGGGCAGCAATATCGGGACGCTGTACACGATTCTACCGGGGGGGGGACAGCGAATTCGACCTGAATGAGGATGATGATCTTCACGCCGGCGCTGTCAACGGTGGCGGGTCGCCGCGGGGCAGCGACGGCGACCAAGGCGATGATGATGTTCCGGCACCAGTCACAGCAGTCAACGTGGACGGCTCCGACATGTCTGATGGTGGTAAGTCCCGGTTAAGAGGCCTGGTGTCGAAGTACCGGGACATATTCAGTCAGCACTCAGGAGACATTGGACGCACCCACTTGGTGCAGCATCGGATTGACACAGGCGATGCCACCACGATCCGGCAGCCGGCCCGCAGAATACCGACGTCAATACGAGACCAAGTGGAGCTACAGAACGAGCAGATGCTGAGGGACGGGGTGATAAAAGAGAGCACGAGTCCATGGTGTTCCCCCGTCGTCCTGGTGCGAAAGAAAGACGCCTCTTTTCGCTTCTGTGTACACATGAGGGCGGTGAATGGAGTCACGAAAGGAGTGGCATACCCTCTCCCTCGAGTTGATGACGCGTTGGACTCCCTTGCCGGTGCGCAATGGTTCACCACCCTGGATATGGCCACCGGTTATTGGCAGGTTGGCATGAGCCCGGAAGACAGAGAGAAGACGGCCCTCGCGACGGGACGAGGTCTGCAACAGTTCCGCGTAATGGAACACGGCACCCGCCCCATCCCCCCTCGACCGGTGAGCGTTTCAGATTCCACACCGTTCAAACGTTATCTCCCCAGTTCCCAGTTCACAGCGCTACAATCATAATAGACGAGCGCTTACGCTGGAACGGTCACTTCCGGCTTGGTTCAAGCCACTACGGTTCTCCGTACAGTTCTTCACCGATCTCAAAACAATCCGTTTCACCTTGGTTTTTTATTCATCGTTGCGTGACAACACACGAGCACCGCGACATTCTAGCGTACTACAAGCGGAGGATGGGACAGGGTGGGAGGGTGGTGGGGCGGCAGGCGCGAGCCCGCGGCGCCAGGGGCTGCCGGCGGGCGCCCGCCACCGCCGCCGCCGTGCGCCGTCTACTTGGCCGGCGTGACACCGCGCGCCGTGGAGGCGCCGCGGCCGCGCGCGCGGAACTTGGCCAGGGTCGACTCTGCCTGGTCGCACCGCTCCTCAGCGGCCTCCACCTCCTGTGGACAGAGGATGGTGGGTCAGACGACAGAGGACAGCAGCCGGTGGTGGCCCATCTGGCTTGTGATTTATCCGAGGAAAAAGCATGCTAATCTTTGCTATACTATTCAATACAACTAGCGAAAAAAGCAATACATAGGCATATTTGTCAGTGAAGTTGAATCGATGCGCGTCGCATATTACTTGCTCATGAGCGGCAGTTTAAGTTGAACGACACATTTAACACACAATCTGACGGAGTGCTCCCCACTAACCTGTTGGCACTTGCGATACTTCGCGAGATTGAGCGCGGCAATCTCCTCGGCCTCGTCGATCTGCCGTTTGTAGGTCTTGATTTTCTGCTGCAGTGAGTCGACCAGGTCCTGCATGCGCACGTGGTTCTTCTTGTCCTCGTCCGCCTGCGGAGAACATGGCGGGGCTGATTTAGATGCAGGGTAACGTAAGGATTCCACAAGAAATTCAAACAAAGCCAGTTTAGTGGTGAGTATCCGACGTTTCTTCTTTCTCGGGGTTCAGATGATGCCGTCAAGACAAGGATGCGAGACGATGGTCAGCTGTGCTCTCATACACTTTGACTTTAATCTTAGTTTCTGACCGATGAGCACAAAACGAACCCACTGTCGACGCGCCCTAAAATATCAACAAACAAACGAACAAAATGTCCGTTCCTGACCTGGAAGACGAGCTCCTTGATGCGCCGGTCGGCCTTCCGCAGGTTCTTGGTCACGTCGCTGTGGCGGCGCTGCTCGTGGTCCAGCTCAGACTCCAGCGATCGCAGACGCTCCTCCAGCTTCGAGATGATGCGACGGCCGTTCTGTCGATCAAACAGAGCCGGTTAGGTAGTGTGGGAGGAGTCGTTTGCAGGAATGGAAAGTCAGCTGCAGAGGAGTTATCGGAAGAATGAACTATATGAGGAGGAGGATATTATAACACACAAGTGCCGCTGTGAACACAATCAAATACGTCCAATTCTTTAAAATTCAGTACTCAAAAAGGGCGATGAGCACAGCTCAGACCTGAGCTGGATAAAAGGCTTCCAGTATGAGGCATGGGAACCAGGACCAAGCAGCCCCCGGTCCCGGCGAAGCTGAAGTGTGACACCCTGCTGCACCCGACACTGGTGCAAAGCACCACACCAGTGCTTAAGCAATACACTACAAATAGTGATTGGCGCTTGTCAACGGGGTCTTGCCAAACTGGGATGCCAGTCTTCCAACAGTATCTCACACCAGAGGCTTCAATAATTGAAAACTTATCCGGGCCGTATGTTGAATGAGTTGCACAACATGCTCTAAGGCAAATTACGTCTCTTATCGTATGCGTCCTGTCTCAGCACTCGTAGTGTCCCGCGACTGTCTCGATCCCCCGGGTTACCTTGACGGCGTTGGCCTCAGCCTCGTCCAGGCGGACGGTGAGGTCCTTGACGGTGATCTCCATGGACTTTCGGCTGGCCTCCTGCTGCTGGGCGTTCTCCTGCTCGGCGCGGAGCTCGTCCGCCAGCCTGCGCACGCGAGGAAAGATACGGTCAGACTCAGAGACCAGATTCACGTGAGCGAAGCTTCAACAGTTACCGGACTGTACCATAACGAAATTGGCTGGCTTGTTGAGTGCTTCTGTCTAACTCTGAGCGTAAAGCAGATCCACAACACGTTGCAAAACATGTTACAAAAGCATGTTTTCGTTACCTGGCGGCGTCGATCATAGCGCGCTTGGCCTTCTCCTCGGAGGTGCGCGCCTCGTTGAGCATCTCGTCGAGGTCGACGTGCAGGGTCTTCACCTCCTCCTCGAGCTTGTTCCTGGCCATGGCGGCGCTGTTGTAGTTTGCCTCCGTCTCGGAGAGCTGCTGCTGCACGTCGCCGAGCTCCGCTTCCGCCTGGAGAAAGCGACCGACCAGGTCACTTACAACGGATCATTCAACGGATGAGGAGTAAGCGAATACATCTCCGAGTACCTCCTTCAGAGGCTAACCCACCTGACTGGCCTGCCAACCATTGGCGTTCATGCGACCCCTTTCCCCGTAGGTACTCCTGTCGTCCCGGAGAGTGTACTGACCTGTCGGCGGCCGCGGTCGGCTTGCTCCAGCAGCGTGCGCGTCTCCTCCAGCTCGTTGTGCAGCGCGTTGGCTCTCCTCTCGGACAGGCCGAGCGCCTCTCGCACCTCGGCCTTGGAGCGCTCCTCCTCCTCTAGCTGAGTCTGCAGACGGCATAACGTTCAGCGTTAATGACAATTTTCATATGAAATTAAATGAAGTGGACAATCCCCTTAGTCTTCGTATATGCTGGAAGAGGGGGTGGAGTCCTCACTACGTTCTCAAATCTGTGTAATTTAACGATGAAAGACATTAAAAGTCAACTTTATATACCAAAACTGAGTTTTTAGAAAACGACATCGGTTGGAGACTTTCTCGTCATAATTCCTACCACACAGCAAAGAACAGCGTATCAGATGTCCTGCCTTACCTGCAGTTCACGCAGCTCGTTCTGTACGCGCTTGATGTTCTTCTGGGTCTCGAAGGTCTCGACGTTTGCGCGCTCGACGGCCACCTCCAGCTCGGTGATGTCCTGTTCGAGTTTCTTCTTCATGCGCATGGCCTCGGTGCGGCCCTTGGCCTCGGCCTCCAGAGAGGCCTGCATGGACTCCATCTGGCGCTGGTGGCTGCGGCGCGCGTTCTCAAACTCCTCCTCCTTCTCCTGGATGCGGCGCTCGATCTCCTGTCGCGCCTGGCCGAGCTCCAGCTGGCCGCGCAGCACCTTGTTCTCCTCCTGCTCCAGGGCGGTCTCGGCCTCCTCCAGAGCCGACTGGAGCTCCTCCTTCTCCTGCTCAACCCGCTGGCGGAGTTTCTCCACCTCGGCCAGGCTGCGACCACCGTCCATAATCTGGTCCATCAGGTCCTGCGAATGGGGACGGGCAAACGGCATCAGCAACGGAATATCCCACCCAGCTCACGATGTGTACGTTACACACCGCATGGTACGGCAGTTAATCACGTGTTTAGAAAGCAGCAGTACCTATTCAGTACCTACCTTGACCTCGTCGGCCAGGTTTTTGTTCTCGCGCTTGACGGCCTCCAGCTGCTCGTTGCTCTCGTCGAAGGCGCCCCGCACACGGTACAGCTCGGTGCTGTAGTTACGGCAGTCCCGCTGGGAGGCATCCAGCTCCGAGGCGACGTCATCCACCTGAGAGAAACGCCGGCCCAGTCAGCCATGAGCGCTGCGGTGGTTCCCATGACGCCTCCATCTCTGTTAAAGTGAGCTTAAAGAAGGCGCAAGCCGAAAGCCCTTTAGGGTAAGATGATCAAATGGAAACACTTTTTATGCACCGTAAAATGCCTGCAATGGTGCATGGAGGACGTTTCTATCACCTTCATCTTCCACTCGGCGATGATCTTGTCGAAGCCCTTGGCCTTCTTCTCCATCTGGGCTGCCAGCTGCTGGGCGCGCTCGACCTCCACGTGCATCTCGTCGATCTCTCCGGTCAGCCGCAGCTTGATCTTCTCCAGACTGATGTTCTTCTGGTTGAGCACCTCCAGCTGCTCGGTGGCCTCCTGGAGGCGGACGGCCAGCTTCCTGCGCTGCTCCTCGAGCTCCTCGGCCCTGCCGGAGCGCGGCACTGCGTCAGCAGGGTCCGCCGAGATGGACAGATGGCACTGCGAGCACCAGGCTGCTTCAGTCTTACCGAGTCATTTGTTCCGGAAGTTATTAGAACAGCAGCAAAAAAGACAAGGCTGCAAACGGGACATGGTTACATCTTTTACACTACAGCCGAAGGTGTTCCAAAGTGTTTGTGTATCAAACAGCGATGAACGAACTATTTTCTAGCTTGTACCTCAACCAGCGAACATCGGCTGTCTCACCTGGCGACGCCCTCCTGTTCGTATTTGTTGCGCCACAGCGAGCACTCGGCCTGGGCCTTGGCCACCTGGCGCGTCAGGTCCGACCTGCTCTCGGCCTCCTCGTCCACCTGTCGAGTGTCGAGGTAAGCACCGCGGTAACGTATCGAACATGCCTAGTTCGTCATCAACGTACAAAATCAGTCATAATGATGGTGTTGCTAGTCGTAAGAGTTGAAGTAGAGCGACGTTTTACTGCTACAAAATTGGAATATGATAACAACATGGCAATATGAGGACCTAGAATAGGGTATGCGTATGTCAGTATCGTCGTTCCACGATAATCTCTCCCCTCCCCGTTGCCGCCACTGACCGACTCTCGCATGGTGTCCAGGTCGTGCTCCAGGTTGCGGTATTTGCCGAGGATGGTGGCGCGCTCGCGGCTCTCCTCGTCACAGACGCGGTTGCACTCGTCCAGTTGCGACTGCAGACTGCTGCGCAGCTTCTGCAGCTGCGACACCTGCGACTCAGCCTGCTCCACCTGAGGACAGCGGTCAGCAGAGGTCAGTAGAGGTCAGCAGAGGTCAGCGGTCGGCGGTGGAACGGTCGGTAGAGATCAGCGGGTACCACCACTCAGCGAGAATTGTCAGTGGAGACTGATACAGCGACGTCGGAGAGCGGTTGCATCGAAAGACCTTTCTTCAAATGCAACTTATTCATCAAGAATGGTCTTTTGATGCCTACCATCGCTTCGAGCAACGTCCTTTCCGATAAAGTGTATTGTGTGCTACCATAGCTTGTATTTTCAAACGTTCCGTCAGAAGTGATGGCTAGGACACTAACCTCGTGCAGCAGGTCAGAGTTTTCCATGGCCAGCTTCTTTTTGGAGGTGTCGAAGTCGCCGAGGGTGCGGTTGGCCTCCTCCAGCTTGGAGTTGATGCTGGCCAGCTGCTCCTGCAGCGCCTTGGTCTGCTTCTCCTCCGCCGCCTGCCAATCGATGACGGTCAGAGGCCGAACGCACCGAGCGAAACCGGCTACTGAGGCCGCATGTAGCAGCAGAACTGGCCAATGAGGCCTCCCATACCGGGCAGCGGCATGCCAGCCAAACTATGCATCAGTTTACCGACACTTCAATGGACAGATTTGGCGATACAACGTAAACCGACTCTCGCCTCCGTCAGCAGCAGCAAGATTTCTAATCCTACGTGGAACAGAAAGGTACATGGGGATAGCCGCTGAAGTAACTTTCACACGCTTAGCTGGAGTGCAGTGTACATATTTTCGTTATCATTAGATGAGACGATTACGTAAGTACAAATATTTACCAGTCATTAATGAGATTGCTGTGAGACTCACTTGATGCATTTAAACGTGACACTCCTTTTTTATTTAATTATTGTTGTATCGCTATCCGAGTATCGAATCAATGTCATGCCTGAAAGTTGACTGGGCAATTGCTTTTAGGAAAGCAACGGACCGATGTACTTTAATATAGCTTTGGAATTATTAGGAATGTTGATATAATCGCTGGCTGAATAAACATCCTTACAGCTGAAGTGAGTCATATGGGTAATTATGTAATTAAATATCAATCACAACATTTTATAATGACACACTGCATGGCAGTTTACGTTTAAATAGGCCAGTCAAGACAGCCGAGCGCCAGCTCCGCTGTCACCGCAGTTTAATGGTTAGGCTATCACGGAGCGCGGGATAGCTCGAAATGGGAGAGGGACCCCATGCAGAGAAGCGCGCGCGGAGTGTTACCGTCAGTTGGCAGCACTTTCCCAGCAGTGCGCCTAGTGCCGCCGCGTCGCTCCTCAGATGGTCAGTGTGCCGCTCTATGCTACAAACACAAAAGAACCAAATCCTCGCAAACATTAACGAAACAGGCGGAAACAAGTTTCTCAGAAAAATATCAGTATGGCGGGCAAAATCAGCATTCCTGCAAAATAAAAGGTGTTAGCTGGGTATCAGCTGGACTCTATGATACAGCGGGCGGCGGGCCGTGTGTTGGTCTATGCTCTCAGAGAGCGCTACCTTCTCGTTGTTGGTGAGGTCGAGCGCGGAGCGCAGCTCCTGGGTCTCACTGCGCAGGTGCTCGCCCTCGCGGTCGGCCCTGAAACGGTTCCGGCCGTGCAGACAGATATAGCGGGCGGGCAGGCGGACCCGGGGTGCCGAGCGGGCGGACAGACACAGACACGGAGTCACTCGGCCACTGCGGGGCGGCTACTCTAGGCACAGAGGTCTAACACATTGACTACCGACTCGAACGGGGGCACTGTTCTACACGAGTGACTAGAGACAAGGACCGTGGAAGCGAAGCGCGGGAAGTCGCCTGGTCCGCTGCGCAGACGGACAGAAACAGGAACCGTCCGACTAGCAGGTATACCTTCTCGCCGTAGACGTGGTCAATGGCCGAGCGAATCTCGTGGCACTTAGAGCCATTGTCATGCTTCTCCTTCTCAGCCCTGGGGCATTGTGCAAGAGCGCGATGTGGGGCAGGAGTTGTAACCGTCCGAGACGAATCACTCACACTTGGCCAAATGGCTAACCATGTGCTGCTAGCAAACTTCTCTACACTTGAAAATACGATATACAATAATTGCCAATCAAGGAATAATGAAATAAACTCGACCTGTCTGGCGTTATCTGCATACGTGATACGTGTAAACTCATCAGAGCACCCTCTCTTAGTTTTGAACGTTTTCATTCCAAAAGAAGACTCTGATCACCGATCCTGAGTAGTCATAAAAACGGCCTAGAAACCGGCTCCACGGTTAACTCACTTGGCCTTGGACTTGTTGAGCTGGTCGATTTGTTCGGCCATCTCCGTGATGGCGTCGTTGTGCTTGCGTCGCAGTCCGGCCATGGTCGCCTCCTGCTGGATGGTCTGTAAGCGGCCAATCGCCGGATCAGAACACCTCGGAGAGGACATTCAGGCTTACACATCAACTGGATGGTACAACTACATACAGGGTCCGGCAAAAGTCTTGACGTAGTTTTAAAATCGTTCCACACTTCAAGCCATTGTAAATAAAAACGTTGTTCAGCGCTCAATGTATTGTCCACGGACAAGCAAACACTTGCGAACACGGTTCGGCATACTGGCCACGAGAGTGGGGAGCACAGACGGCTGGATTCGTGACCACGCAGACTTGAGCTGCGTCTCCAGCTGCGCGAGGTTGGTTGCTGGCGTCTGTTTGTCGAGGTCTTTCTGGACGATCGCCCACAGCTCTTCAATGGGATTTAGGTCGGAACTGTTCCCCGGCCCCTTTTCCTTCACCCAGAAGTGCGGCAGGTTGTCTCAGCACCACTGCTGGGCTGTGGCAGAGCGATGCGCTGGAGCCCCTTCCTGCATGAAGATGGCTTTCGACCTCTCAGCCACCATCCGTCGCTTCAGAACAGAGCCATTTCTGGGAGTTCCTCCGAGATGGTCTCCACATAATACTTGGTGTCCACCTTCGTCTTGGGCGGGATGACATGGAGCAGCTCACTGAGCACTTAATGTGACACCATCTCCCACACCATCAACTTCGCTGGGAATTTGACAGGAGCTGTGGGCACACTGGCTGCGTCGGGCGCCCAAACAAATGCGGCCATTCTGGCGATTTGGTGGGTGTTAAGTGCTTCCACCACCTTTGCACTGGTCGGAGAGGGGCGCCGACATTATTCGCGACCAGACTTTGTGACATTCCCGCTTGAATCATGCCGATGGCTCGATTCCTGAGACTGACATCGTAATATTTGACCATGGTGTTTTCAGCCTTCATTTCAACTGCACGCTCGCTACTCAAATGACCTCGCACAATCGGCCGCTGACCCTTAGGTTATCTGTGGTCTCATACCCCGGGGCACAATAGATGCGCTGACACAATGGCGTTGGAAGCAAAACGCTGGGTGGGGCAAAACGCGCATGGGAAGACACAGAAACTAGAATACCACATACGACAAGACTTTTGCCGGACCCTGTACATACCACGGGGAGCGTCGGTGTGCCGGTGAAGGGGTAGTGCCGCTCCGCCGAGCCCTGGACCGTACCTGTTCCTCAATGTCGCGGCGCAGTTTGGCGATTTCGTTTTCGCGTTTCTTGTTGAGCTCCATCTGGGCGGCGGTGGCTCCGCCGGCCTCTTCCAGACGCTCGGTCAGCTCTTCCAGCTCACGGGCCTGTCGGCGGCAGCAGAAATGTCAACAGCTGCAGAGGTACCGTGACTGTGGACGAGAACGGCAGCAAAACCGGCGCGTCGAGTTCACAAAACAGCTGAACTTACTACAGACGCTAAATTGTAACAACGTAGCTCTTGTACATTGCATAGTCGCTCGCGGAGGTTAACGTCCCTGGGTAAGATAAGGACGTAAAAATACCGGACAGCTGTCATAGCTGGCCAGTGGCCACTGACCAGGTCGGCACGCTGTTTCTCGGCCTTGGCGCGGCCCTGGCGCTCCGACTCCAGCTCCTCTTCCAGCTCCTCGATCCTGCCCTGGAGCTCCTTGATGATCCTCTGCAGCCGAGTCACCAGGGACTGCTCCTCCTCCAGCTTGGCTGAGGCCAGAACACAACGTCAGGCTGGGCGTGGAGGAAGAGTGATAACATCAACGTCCGAACTCCGAAACACAGTACATACATAACTATACCCTCACGGCCACTGTCTTGAGCGCTCTCCGTTGTGAAAATCACAAGTATCAAAAAGCAGTGATTCGTGTCACACTCAGGATGTTCGACTTCATAAATATGCAAGATATTACAACAAAAATTACCCGACGTTTCAAATTGGATGGAATATTTCAAATGGATTTTTTAGGCTTGCTTCTGTGGCCGCATCTTTAGTCAGGAGAGATTATGATTTGTGAATTGTTTCTTTGTGACCTGTTTGCAGACAGGAAGTGTTACTACGAAGAATTGCCCGCGCTGTTACACATCCCATGTTCTCGTAGATAAATGTGTGTCTTTTCATTACCCTTGAAAAAGTTATAATAAACGAAACGTCGGGTAATTTTTGTTGTAATATCTTGCATATTTATGAAATAATCGTCACATTACAAACTCAACATGTTCGACTTCCTTTGCTACTTACTGGACAGCTGGGCGATCTCGCGGTCCTTCCTCAGCATGGTCTGCTCGAGCTCGCGTTTGTTCTTCTCCAAATCAGCCACGGCCTCCTGAGTCAGCTTGAGGTCGCCCTCCACCTTCCGCTTGGCCTTGTCCATCTCGGCGCGCGTCTTCTTCTCGCGCTCCAACGAGTCCTCCAGCTCGTCCAGCGTCTGCTCCAGTTTGGCCTTCACCTTGAGCAGGTGGCCGACCTTGTCCTCCTGGCTTCCGAAGTCGTCCACCGTCTTCTGCTGGTTCTCCTGGAGGATAGAGAGTGAAAACATTCAGATAGAGTACAAGCATCCTTTATTGATCAGGTCGTTTAACATTAAAAGCAATCAACGTTTTCTGCAGGACATTGACCTGTCATTATGAATGAAAGCAAATAGAGTTTTTAGGTAGGATACAATCAATGTAGACCAGTAGTCAATCGTATCTAACCTGGAGGCGCTTCTTCTCGCGGTTCAGCTTGTTGATCAGCTCGTCCTGCTGGGCGATCTCGTCGTTGAGCGTGCGGATCTGGTGGTCGCGTGCCGTCTTGTCGGCGTCCAGCTTCTTGGCGCTGAGCTCGACCTCCTCGAGGTCCTTGCGGAATGAGCTGATCTCCTGCTCCATGCGGCGCTTCTCCTGGGAGAGCTTCTGGCGCTCCTCCTCCTCTGCGGTGAGGCGCTCCTGGGCATCCTGTGGAGCGTTGGGACGGGAGATCAGACATCAGTCCTACTGAGAACGGAGCGGTGGGACGGGAGATCAGACATCAGTCATACTGAGAACGTGACTACGCAAGGTGAGTCCTGCTGCAGAGTTTATGTGACCATTGGTGCATACAACGTATAATTCGAACGTTGGAATATTCATGGCTCCAAGTACATTTGAGTTTCAGCAAGGAATAGTTATGACATCGATAAGTTTCTCTCTCGCCTTGGTTGCCGAGTACAGAGACGTCTGTGTGCGGCACTCACGTTCAGCTGGCTCTCGAGGTCGGCCTTTTGCGCCTGCAGCTTCTGCTGTTTGGCGATCTCGTCTCCCATCTCGCCGCGCTCAGCCTCCAGCCGGGCGGCCAGGTCGGCCTTCTCCTTCATCAGACGCACGTTGTTCTCCTCGGACTCCTGGCGCGCCTTGGAGATTACATCCAGGTTGGCCTCAGCCTCCTCAGCCTCCTCCTTCAGTTTCTGCCGAACCGGGAAACACCAGAACGTCAGTCTGACGCGCGGTCTTGTGGCAGTCAGCGGCTATCTGGCATCCGACCTGGTGCATATGACGCACACAGCACAAAAGCATACAGCATGTACTGTTTCTGAGCTGATTTCGATATTGAACGTACCTACGACCTTCGCCTAAGGTTATCCGTTGTGCCTGGTACGATTGCCAGCCGGTCGTCATTGATCTTTGCGCCATAAAACTCTGACAAGGTGAACACGTCAATCGTTTACAAGTGCTCGGCTGGCGCAAATATTTACTGACGAGAATAAAGGAGAATAAAGAGCGTTTTTCGCTCTCCGTTTTCGATACCGGCGTTTGGCGCTGTCCCGTCTACTGCATTTCAGGTTTGAGCGTGTTACGTCTGGCTTGCCCTGCTGACTGTCATCTACACTGAAAGTGAGTGACTCGACTCTCATTGGCAGACCGGCCGCGTACCTTGATCTCGTCCTCGATGCGAGTCTCGTAGAGCATGGGGCGGACGCGGATCCAGAGGCGGAACCACGGCCAGCCGTTCAGACGCATGTACTTGCGGATGGCGCGCTGCACCACCAGCAGCATAGACCTGGGCGTGGCGAGCGCAGGGTCAGACAGGAAATAGCCAACAACGACACCAAACAAAACGTCAGACAGACACATATAGGATATCTGACATCGTCAAGCCAACTAGTGAAATCACTTGGTTACCTCTGTTCCTTGAGCTTCTCGTATTCTCTTCGGGAGAAGTAGGAGCGGATCTGGGCCTGCATCCAGGAGAAGATCATGTTGAGCTTGTCGTCACGCAGCTCCTCGAGGTCGCCGAGCACACCGGCACGGAAGAACACCTGGCAGCGGCATATCGAGGTCACCAAGAGGCAACGGGGGAGGCACTAGTGCAGTGGATAGTGAAACGCTTAGAAAGAACGTGCCGTTTCGGAGGCTGTTATGGGACGTGAATGGAAATGAAAAAAATGGAAATGAACCATTGAGTCAATAGTCTTATCGTGTGAAAACGAGGCATTTATTCGTTCGTCATGTGAACTCCTGTGGTAACCTATACAGCAGAGCGCCTGCATCTCTCTGCACGGTTGACGGACGCCTCGGCGCTGCCGCACATGCCTTGGTAAGTCCGAGCCGGTACTTTTCCTGGTCGAGCTCGATCTTGTTGAGGATCGCGGCCGAGGCCTCCTTGTCGTCCTTGATCTTGTTCACCTCCTCGACGGCGAGGATCTTGTAGCTGTACAGAGGGTGCGAGGGGTGTGCTGGTTACTACGTCAGCCGCGGGCGTCAGCTCTCAGTGCCGGCTGAGCCCCAGGATGAGGGGAGAGCTGGTACCGTTCTGCTGCCCCCCCCCCCATTTGAGTGACTCACCCACCCAGCCCAGCCATGGGAATGTTCAATAAATTTTGGTGGCGTTTGCCGTTGGCAGAACAAGTACGAGCTCTTCCCTTATCTGGTTTAGGCTATGACTCAACTATGCAAAATGGACGGCACGATCATTTCTACGAGCTGGGGCAGCCACAGGCGATTGTCATTGGTAAGGCTAGATTTCAAGTGTGAGCGATTGTTACGCATTGGTACAGTGTAAAACTTGTGTTGAGAGTGACCCGAGCTCTTTAAGCACCATGCGTCAATCGCCCATGGCTGCAACAGCTGTTGTCCCTTGTTATGTGAACGACGACACAGCTACATTGCATCGCCATCTCACTACGACCAGTGCAGCTCGCAAACGACACATCCATGTTAACGAAGTCACGTCTAGGACTAACACTAAAACAGTCTACAACAGGACACTAGCGGTGCACTACATCACTACGCGTCTGCCGCTGCTGGAAGACCTGAAGACTGAGTGCTGGAGCAGCATGGTAATCACTTGACTGGCTTAACTAAAAATCGAATCACTCTGTGAGCACTAGAGCAGCCACTATTTAAACGGACGGCTGACGAAGCGCTGGTCAGGTGCCCACGTCGCCGCGTCATGTCGTCTACTGGACTGGATCTACTGCATGCCACTGCACTGCGGGACGAAAGGACCACCTGGCGGGTGTACCTTGGTCAGACCGAGGCGGAACTTATCCTCGTGCAGGTTGACCACCTTCAGACAGGCGGCGCAGGCCTCTCGGCCATCCTTGAGAGCCTCCATCTCCTTTGTCGCCAGAATGTTATAGCTTTGGGACACGGGGGTGGTGTCAGCTGTCTGTCCGTTCCCGCTCAGTTCAGTGTGTCACCACTGGCTGAATTACGGCTGGCCTAACAGGGAGGTGATGGCACCGGGTAGCCGGACCCTCGAAAGCGTCTCTTTATTATGTTTGATGAGTGGGGGTGCGCCCTATCGGGGATACCATCTGTGGACCGTAGGAGCGAGGTGAGGGGTCAGCGGAGGTCGCAGGGTGAGCACGTACCGGTGGCGGAAGTCGTGGTAGGGCAGCCGGTTGGGGAAGCCCTTGCGGCAGATACGGATGCCCTCGAGCACACCGTTACAGGTGAGCTGGTGCATCACCAGGTGGGAGTCGATCACACCTGCGGACGAGTCGGCACGGAGTCAGTGGACCGACCGAACGGGGACGGACCCGCAAAATCTCGGCTCACCGGCTAATGAAATTAGACGCATCAACTCTCCCACCTTAGTGGCTACACCTCAAAGAGATGTTGCTCTATAAAAAGTGGATTTTCATTGCATTGTTTCAAGGACACTTAACTAATGCTTTTGGAGCTGTTGAAGAGCTGGGAAAGCCATGAAAAGGTCGATATTTATTGAAAACAAAAAATACGCGGAGGTAAAACTTATTAATATGTTGATTAAATACGGTAAATAACCAGTAATGTTGCATTTAAACAGCGTTACAAGAAGAGAAGGCGGCACAGATAAGGCGTTTTTATGGACGCGCAACAGAAGACTATTTTGTGAAAGCGAAATACAATGCAAAAACGTATTATCTTTTTAGAGGCTTATAATAAAATACTGGATTTAGATACCTACCGCGAGCATTTTATAAAGAACATTTAACGAGCGTAATTACTTGACACCACCAAAGCGTAAGCTACTGTCTATGTATTCATTGATATTGAAATTGAACAGCTGGCTGCAGATGACCAGCGACATCGTCATGCTGCGTATGTGTCTGGCAGGCAAGTCTGGCTGTATGACGCGGCTCAGCCATGCAGATTCAGGACACTCAGGCGCCGGGGCGCGGCTCGGTCATGCAGAGGACGTCACCCAGGCACAGGATGCCGGGCCGCAGACCATGCCCGGCAGACCTTACCGGGCGACTTGGTCTCATTGGGGATGATGCAGCGGATAAAATGGGGCGACGTGGCCTGCAGCGTGGCCATCAGGTTGTTCAGCTGCTCCTGGGACACGGAGCCGGACGGTTAGCGGGGTGCTCGGCAAGGGAACGACGCCTACCGCAGGGTCAGGCAGGGTCAGGCGGGGTCACTACGGGGTCATCCAGCCGTATGTACACCTGGGGTCACTCAGAGGTGCCGACTGGCAAGCGGGGCACTCCAAGCGTAACACAGGTGAAAGGCCTGTCCTCTGGTCTGAGACTCGGGGTTGATTTAGGGTGTTATGAGGAGGTGAGTAGCGGATGTCGTTCGCTGGTGATGGGGAGCCAGCGCCGGGGGGCACTCCGGCGCGGCAGTCTGGAGTTTCAGGTACTCAGGGGCGGCAGACGGAGGGTGCTCAGCCGGATCTCGGCCTCAGCCATCCACAGCCAAACGGTGCTCAGCCGTTTGTAGGGTGCACCGGGTCACAGGGGCATCTCACGCTAGGGGCCAGGGTAGCAGGCAGGTCAACACTGAGGGAGGCAAGGCCATCTTCACACGCAAGGGCACATTCGGCCACACACCGCCTCAAACAGCAGGCTCTCGGTCCAATCCTGTGCAAAGGGGAGGGGAATTTCCACCGCTAGGTCAGGGCACAATGCAGGGTCAAACCATTCTCTGGGTCACGGCACGGCTCCCCGCCGGTGAGGGTTCACTGCCGGCGGGTGTGTGGTGCGTCGGGCCGGGGCCTTACCGGGCGATTTGGTCTCGTTGGGGATAATACAGCGGATAAAGTGCGGAGATGTAGCGTTCAGCGTGCTCATGAGTCCGTTCAGCTGCTCCTAAAACACCGGTCACCGGGGGTTAGCCGCCGGCAGCTCACCGCGTCAGATCGTGACAGCGGGACACCGGGCGCGGGGCGGTCGCCGAGAGATCCGACCGCCGCCCTGGAACCTCTACGTGGCTGTAATTAAGACAACCGATTTCCTGTGATCTGTTCAGGGGGAAAACCTAACGATAAAATGACAAAGGAATTGTTCAAAAGCATAGCCATATTTTATCATCCGTCACGCTCCAAACGTAATCAATATCGCCTCAGAAAACCGCTCAGAAATCAGGTGTGCACTGTGCAGTTTTGTATACAGTGCTATCCTTACTAGCGCGCAGGCATGGCACTGATTTTTGAACGATTATGCTTTCATCTGTATGAACTGAAGATAGAAATTATTTTTGATTTTTTTAAGTTGGTTTGTTACACAGCTGATCATTTATAGTATTATGTAACATTTAGCATTATGAGTCCTTTTTTGTTCATGCAAACAATGGCCGAAGAACAAACACAGTGCGTCTTGGACTTTGCGAGTGACTTTAGCATCTTTTTCGCTATAAAAGGAAAAAACAGAAAGCACGAGTCAAGAATGGACTTTTGCAAGCATGATCTCGAAGGCGCTTAATTTCAACTCTGAAGACAGAGCAGCGTGTCACAAGAGAATAACAATTGCTTTGAGTGGTCCGATGGGGTACGTTCTGACGAGCGTTGTTGCATCACATGCTGGACTATCCGGGAAGGTGCAGACAGCTAAAGACGCATACCATACTGGAGTGCAGGGGCACAGGGTACTCACTACTCACACTCTTGACTCTAGATATTGAGGGAGGGGAGGTGGCGCAAACGGCGGCCGGGGGCGGGGGGAGGGGTCAGGGATTTTGCCAAAGGCGCTCACTAAAACACCATCTGTTCAGAAGGGTTGAGATGCGGGACACATTGTCCGAGGTGCTGATCACACATCTTTGGTGCAAGGTAAACATATTCCCGATGCATGATGGCAATCATTCCCTCCAATGCAGGGCTCATGTCTTTCCAATGCAGGATATCCAACTCTCCGATGCAGGGTGATGCAGGGTACTCGTCTTCTGGTACGGGGTACACTTGTCTCTAGTACAGAATGCACACTTGTACGATGCGGGGTGTACGGCACGGGGTGACGGTACAAAGAATCACTGATAAGGGGCGGGGAGCGGGCCGCTACACGGGTTGGCCAGAGAGGGACACGGGGTCAGCGGCCCGCCCAGTGGCGGCGCGGCAGCCGGAGACCCGTATACGGAACACCACTGGTCCGGCAGGGGTCACTCTGGGTTGACGGGGGGGGGGGGCGGGAACGGTCCGATGTACAGGCATCACATCGAGCGGGTGGAGGTGGGGGGGGGGGGGACCGGGCAGGTCAGCCATCGGCCTACAGGGGACACATTGACCGGACAGTCGGGCAATACCTCCTGCAGAGCTCAGCGCACTGGGTCAACTGTCACTTGGAAAGCACGAGTGAGACGCAGCGTCTTCAGCATCGCAGCGACGCCCTAGTGATGAGCAGAGGAGCGTCAGAATATTAAACAATTGTAACTAGCATGAAATGTTTTTGGTGAATGGTGAAAAATATTGATCAACAATGAAAAATGGCTAAGAACGAATACAAACATTACGGAGAGCTCGGCCCCGACAGAGTGGACCCCAGTTGAGTGATAATCCCTGACTCTGCTCGGTGAAGAGGCGACAGAGTGGATGCCGCCGTCCCCAGTGGTCCGATCCCGGTACTCACTCTGTACATGGCAGATACGGTCTGGAACGCGGAGCCCTTGGCGCGCTTGCCACCTGCGGCAAAATTCGGGGGAGGGGGGGGGGGGCGGACGTCAGCTATGCGTCTCCCTCAGCTGGCCCACTCGTACCCCGCTACCCTCCGGCCCCTCTGTTTCCCTGCCGTCCTGCCGCGGCTCTGCGCCTGCTCCACCTACCCTTTCCGCCGCCGCCGCCCTCCTCCTTTGGCGCCGATTGTCCGGGATGGTCGGCGAACAGGTCGACCAGCAGGGCGTTGCCGCTCTTCTTGAACTGGTCGACCACCGTGTCGTTCAGTGGGTCCTTGTTCTTCTCCAGCCAGCCCACCAGGTTATAGTTCACCTGTCCGTAGTAACGTGTCATGTCACCACGTTGCGCACCACCAGGTAAAGTGCACTATCCGAACTTCCATAGCGCACACGTTCAAGGGGAATGGATGAACATTGAACACTGAGCTCAATTAAAAATAAAAAGTGTCACATAGATCGCGGAACATTAGAACTTTGCAAGCAGGTGTACCCTAAGCCATATTTATAATTATCAAAATTCAGATTCAGATTCAGATTCAGATGTGTTTCGAATCATCCCACTTACGTTGGCTTCATGTTTGAATCACGTCATACTTGGTAGTTGCAGATATAAACACGCGAGAAAAGGCACATTACAAATGGCATACAAGGTAAAATAGGGAAAAATATGAAACATATTAAACATTTACGTGTCCAGGGCAGAGATAAAACCAGCTCTGCCGCTACATCCAGGGACAGTTGGCGGCAGGCTGTTCCAAGCGGACGCCGCCCTATTTGAAGAAAAAATGAAATTGAAAAATGAAGTGACGATAGTGAGATAATATTAGTCTCCTACGGTGTCGATCCCGCAACTCTTACCGTTCCGGCGTAATGCACGATGGCGAAGTGCGACTCGCTCTGTCCCGGCTTGGCCGGCTTTGGCTTGACGAAGAGGGGGCACTTGCCCAGGTGGTTGGTCTTCAGCTTCTCCTCGAACGTCTTGTCGGTGGCCTTGGGGAACATACTCTCCTCCTCGAGGATCGAGAGGACGCCCATCGGCTGCCGAGCGCATAGATAGGGTGTCAGATGACACGCTGAGGTCTTACATCACACAGACGTCTGGCGCAGCCGACTCCTACACAAGAAACAGACTGCAACATACTCAAAACTTTTCATTAGTAAGACGGCATAACATACGATTCATCCGCCTGCAGGCAGATAAAATCATGGCTATAAACGGTTCCAGTGTATCATGCAGGGGTCCCGGTAGACGAGTCACCTTCTCCATGAGGTCGATGCATGCCTGCAGGTCCATGCCGAAGTCCATGAAGACCCAGTCGATCTCCTCCCGCTTGTACTCCTCCTGCTCCAGCACGAACATGTGATGGTTGAAGAACTGCTGCAGCTTCTCGTTGGTGAAGTTGATGCACATCTGCTCAAAACTGTTGAACTGTCAAACAGAACGGGGTGCTCTGGTCAGCGGCCACAATTCTTGCCGGGTAAGTATATACATTTATTTAATTATGACTAGTCCTCTCGAATCACACATCCTGTCGATCCGATGCCATTTTCCCAGTCGCTGAACTCACGTCAAAGATCTCGAAGCCAAAGATGTCGAGCACGCCGATGAATGAGGCGCGCTTCTGCTTGGTGTCCAGCGTCATGTTGACCTTCTTGACCAGCCACTTGAAGAGCCGGTCGTACATGTTTTTGGCCAGCGCGCCCACGGAGTAGTACACCTGGGCACAGGCAGGGGCGGCGTGTCACCCGCTGATCAACACGGCGGTACGGACGGACCGAGCGCCTCGGAGCGGCGACTCGCACGCCGCCGAGCGGCCGGCGAGCTCGTACTGCGGCACAGCCTACCCTCACGGCGCGCAGGACACTGCCATCTAGCGGCCGGACGGAGCAGACTCGCACTGTACTGCGGCACAGCCTATCAGTCACGGCGCGCAGTACACTGCCATCTAGCGGCCGGGCGGGGCAGACTCGCACTGTACTGCGGCACAGCCTATCAGTCACGGCGCGCAGTACACTGCCATCTAGCGGCCGGGCGGGGCAGACTCGCACTGTACTGCGGCACAGCCTATCAGTCACGGCGCGCAGTACACTGCCATCTAGCGGCCGGGCGGGGCAGACTTGCACTGTACTGCGGTATAGCCTAGCAGCCACGGCGCGCAGGACACTGCCATCTAGCGGCCGTACGGGGCGTACTCCCGTTAACCCACGTAATGCGAATGTGAGCAAATATTGCATCGTGCTATCCTCCCTGCCGATGATGGTTCACAAAGCTGAAAGGTATCAATATGACGTTTGCTTATCAGAATATGTCACTCACATAAACTGCTGTGAAATGATTCATAACTCATCCAGAGTAAGCTGACATGGTCTTTATTACGCCGACCTAGAAAGTCGCCCGTGAGGTCACCAAGCGAGCACTGGTTGTGCGGCTCTCAGGCCACTCACCTGATCCTTGTTGCGACCCTGGTTGACAAAGTCGTTGCCGACCTTGATCCTGGGCTTCAGCAGGTTCTTGTAGAGCTCGACGCCGTCTGTCTTCAGCAGCTTGGCGACGTTCTCGCCCTCCTGTGACGCGCCGAAGAGACAATTCGACGGTTATTTGGGCTCAGGTCGGAGCACAGCCAACCAGTGGTTACCACAGGGAGTTGCGGTTGGTCACGAATAATCGGAGCAATCAAAGTTATCATTGAGGGCAGCACATGAAATAATATCACAAGGAGCTATAGACGGCCATGACAGTAATACAGACGTCACAAGAAGTTTCCGGTGAATGTCAAAACAATATGCTGTGGGTAGCACAGAATGTCATCAAAGCAAGGCGCAGTGGGTCCCCGGAGACTGCGAGAGTCGCTTGAAATAAAGGAATTGTCAGTGGTATTCAATGGTTCTTACCAGGCTGACAAGTTTGAAATTCAGTGATAAGGAACGATTCAACTAGTCAGCAAACTCTATTATTGAAGGGGCTGAGATGGGAAGAGGGAAACATAGTACTGTCATGAGTGCAGTCATTAGTTCCGGAACTGTTATCAGTATGCACATATTTCATATCATACACAATATGAACACGACCCATCTCAATGTCTCCTGCCAAGTTGACAAGAGATTTGCATCCGTTGGAATCATTTTCCATAAAATTAGACGCGACTATCACGCGACAGTCGACTGATATGGTAGTGACAGACCACACAGATTCTGGGATTTGTCGTATTCGAGGCTTTACTTCAAATAGCGAATAATGCTCCCCTCCACTTGGAGCCTCACATACAATATGAGAACATTCACAACAGTCCGTCTGCCATTTCTCTGGCCTTATAGCAATTAAACACAATTTTAGTTCCTGAACACCAACCTACATATCACTATCAGCAACAGGGCTGCGGAGTCGATGGATTTTAAGGTGACTCCGACTCCGACTCCGAATCCGGCTTCAAAAATCGACTCCGACTCCGACTCCGACTCCGCCTCCTACTCCGGACGGTTCTATT
Source organism: Amphibalanus amphitrite (assembly GCF_019059575.1). NCBI lineage: Eukaryota > Metazoa > Arthropoda > Thecostraca > Balanomorpha > Balanidae > Amphibalanus > Amphibalanus amphitrite. Next base: position 114,205 of record NW_024883107.1, on the reverse strand, counting down.
GAAATCCATATCATGATATTGAAGTTTATGATGGAATGTTTTTTATCTTGCCTAGAACGATCCCTTATGCATTACAAGGTTTTGCGTTGCAAATACATATGCATTGAAAATAGCATGCAGAATTAAAAAGCAGGTTCTGGGGAATTCACCGTCTTCTGCTTCTTTCGCTGAAAACGTTCCTCCAAAACAGAAAAAATGGTCCTTTTTCGACAAAATCTTATTTCGGGCGCAGTATCGTCACTCATACAGGTGCAGTGCATGACTTTGGGCCATGCAGCGTCAACTCCGATTCCGGAGTCGGAGTCGGTAGGATTATGGCGACTCCGACTCCGACTCCGACTCCGGGAAGAACTGTCGACTCCGACCGACTCCAACTCCGACTCCGACTCTGACTCCGCAGCCCTGATCAGCAACATACGAGTCTTACAGCAATCGGCTTTAACCCGCGCACCGACGGGGGTCTGCGCCAACTTCGTACCGACGGGGGGGGGGGGGGGGCGGATGACCGCCCCCCCCTGAGATCTCGAGAACGAAGCAAGATAGCGACAAGCGGTAAACGGCATCGGATACGCACGGCCAAGATCTACAATTTTTACTAAGGTCATTTTCAGGTCAGGTCAAAGATGACGTCACAGGGGTCGAAAAAGTCAAAATGGCGGCGCTAGATATGGAGAGAGTTTTTGTCGAATAACTTTCGAACTAGTCAAGATAGGAACAAACTAAGGGCATCATCGTGATCCTCTTGTCAATCCGCATCGAATGATATATATGTTGACCTCGAAAGGTCAAGGTCAAAGGTTGACCTCAGGTCACGTGACCTCGAGGTCATCATGCATATCATTCGATGCGTCTTGACGAGCTGAACACAATGAGAACATCCACGCGTCTGTATCTTGTTCCTGTACGGAGTTATTGGCCAAAAACCTTTGGTGACCTTTGATGACGTCACATGACCTCACAGCTGCCCAACAGCAAAACAGACCTCAAGGTAGTGAAGGTTGATCGTATATGAAGTCATGTATGGTATATGGGGCCATTCTGACCCGTTTTAGTGGTAAAAACAGGGAGTTGATTTTTCCCCCATTGACTTATAATGGGGAGGTCGCGAAATTGACCTGACCTTAGGTCACCGATATCAAAATTCCGAGATAAACAAATTGTAGCTACTAATGACCTAATAATATCCTGCGACTTTCAAAGGCCTCCGACATCTACTGTAGCTCTGGCACGGTGACAAAGTTGCAAAAAAGTGACTTGAGGTTGGGTCATTCAAAGTGACCTGGTGACCTGACCTTAAAAGGTAGGAGGTTCAAACTTGCACACCATGTGTAAAATTGATGAGGTTATAGTCATACCAAATTTCGTGGCGCTACGCGCCGCGGTTTTCCCGCTATTCGCGAAAAACCTCAGGGGGGGGGGGGCGGATATCCGCCCCCCCCGTCGGTGCGCGGGTTAATAACAAATATCATTGTTTAACTTCTTCAGTGCCCAATGTAACGTGTTAAAACTAATGATTCCAAGGCCACTCCCATCATCTCAAACATTTCTGCTGGCAGGTTTTAGTGTTCAGATCGTGCAGAGCTGCCTGGGGGACATTCCCAAGCAGTTCAGTGTCGGGTTTCGTGCGGGTGTCGAGCTCGGACCGGGTAACCCTCCAGACACCGGATCTCAGGGCAGCACGGGTCACAGAGGGGTGACACAGAGGGGTCACACAGTGGAGTCACACGTGCTGGCTGCACTGGTCTAGCGTCGCGGTCTCGGCTCCAGAAACATGCTGACGGACGGGGAGGGGGGGGGGGGGGCTGGGTGAGAACAGAGAGGGTCAGTCTGCCCGGGGCGCCAATCACACGAATTACTCTGAAAGGCATTCCGGTCACTAATGTTCACACAAAGGGGTTCGTGTGCATCCACGGCCTTCAGGCGAGTTCCAGGGGTGCATTCAAGGGAGGGGGGGGGGGCATATTCCGCTAGATGTGCTCGTTCGCTCTGCGTGCTCCACTATCTTGCCCTGAGGGGACGTGGGGTCGAGTGCCAGGACAGTCGTTGGTCACGTGACTTGTGTGTGGACACAGCAAGAGGCGTCAGCTGTTGTAAAATGACGTCATCAGCAATAACATGTGGTTCGTACCATGCCAGGTGTTTCTAGCTAGCCTTACACACACACACGTGCAGGGTTTGAGAACGACTCATGTAAGGGTGATAATACAATTAGAAATTAGATCATAGCAAAGTGACATAAATTCCAAAGAGTCCACACACATTGCCGTCCTTTGAGCTATTCAGCATGCGTTTGAAGCATTGGCACACACAAACAAATGGTCATGCATTTAAAGATATTTAGGTGGCGTCTATAGTTAAGAATGCGTCAACAAATCACCTCAACCTCATATTTAAGCTGCCATGAAGTGGCGATGGCACCCACAGTAAGTCCCTCATTCGTCTAAAACCCACGATTGTAAGAAGTGAGAAATGATTATTCGACGCTGAGACCTGGTCTAGCCTTTTATGATAATCATGATATGATAATGAGGGTTTTCTCATACGACGTATATCTCAGAATTCATCGAAGTGAACTATTCGTTTTCTAATTCAACAAACAAAGCTTAAAAGATGGATGGCAAGACATTTTTTTTCTGATGAAATGCAGGACCAGGACTCAGCAGGAAGCCTTTCGAGAGAGCCAGAGCATAAGTGAGGGCCTTCATGAATTCAGTTTAGCAGCGACCAGCTCAGCACAGCTCGGCGGCGATCAGCTCAGCCCAGATCAGCAGCTCAGCAGCTCAGCCCAGAGCAGCAGCCCAGCGGCTCCGCCTTACAGCCGTGCCGTCCGCCTCCGCCTGCTCCTCGCGGCCGCGCTGCTTGAACTTGAGCGTGCCCATCTGCATCACTGACGAGACGATGGCGTAAATGTTGTCCTTCTCTGCCTGGGTGAAGGCCAGCACGTCGAACGCTTGCTGCGGGTCGACAAGGCGGTCAGGTCAGCGGGTTGGCGGGGTCAGCACGTACTGAGGTACCGTCGGCCTCTGCCTGCTCCTCGCGGCCCTTCTGCTTGAACTTCATCTCTCCGAGCTGCATCACCGAGGCCACGATGGCGTAAATGTTGTCCTTCTCCTGTTGGCTGAAGTTCAGCACGTCGAAGGCCGTCTGCGGGGGCGGGGGCAGCAGGGAGGCGGCGGATCAGCAACTAGCAAAGAGTGTGGGCGACAGCACCGGGCCCTGGGGCACGCCACAGCTCACAGCGAGAAAGAGAGGGAGAGAGACAGAGAGGAGGGAAAGAGGGAGAGAATAAGGGAGATGAGATGGAGAGGGAGAGGGAGAGAGAGGGGGAAGAGAGAGAGAGAGAGAGAGAGAGAGAGAGAGAGAGAGAGAGAGAGAGAGAGAGAGAGAGAGAGAGAGAGAGAGAGAGAGAGAGAGAGAGAGAGAGAGAGAGAGAGAGAGAGAGAGGAAGAGAAAGATTGCGGACGGCAAGCATGAAGCAAACAAAGCAGTAAGATAGATCATTGCACCAGGCAGCAGAGGCATTACGCATGTTGACTGGATGTTATTTGCGCTTAGAGCTGCATCAACAGTTATCCAATCCGCGGCAGGAGTTGACAAAGTTCTCTTCCTACTAAATTGAAACTTAACCCACGAGCCGCTGGGGGGGGGGGGGCATAAAGTTGCCCCCCCTTTACGTTTTGTGGAATATCTCCGAAACCTGATGAGCTACGAACGTGAAACTTGGCATAGCTTCAAATGAATACCTAGGCAATGTCTGAAGAAAGTTTGGTGGTTGTAGCATCTAAGATGACGTCACAGTGACGTCATAAAGTTTTGTCGTTTTCCGATATGGACCGTTTCTGATGACGCTGAGCATGAAACTCAACTGTAAATGAACTAGACAGCACCTGCTGTCATCCTAAAACATCTAAGTACACTTCCATCTAGTTCGTAACCAATAATCGGCCCTTTATATTCGGTCCCATATGCCTGATGTATCGTGAGGAAACTGAGAGTCGCAAATCTATAATTTGACTTATGACGTCACTGTGACGTCATTTCAAATGGGATCGACACCAAATTTGGACACAACCTCGGCTAGGTATTCAGGAAGGTGTGTGCAAAGTTTCGCTTCTCTATCTCGTCGCGTTGCGACGATATCGCCGCGGAAGTAAAGGGGGGGCAACTATATGCCCCCCCCCCAGCGGCCGGCGGGTGGCGCGGAGGCCCAGCGGCCGCCGGGTTAATATTGAATTTTTATTTTGTTTATAGCGCCGGCAGGTTGATAAAGACGGCAACATAAGCATAGATAAGCATTACCGCCGACGATGAATACAGAAAAGACGCTCACGGGATCTGATTGCTTAGTGTTTACGTTTGAGGCCCAAATAATTCTAAATAGCCCACTGGACTCACCTTCACAGGGTACGCTGTAAACTTTTTCACAATGTCAATCACCTTTTTATGTATATCACGCTATTTACAACTGTTCCAGTAAAGTCAGGATATAAAAATTGACGTAAGAAACACAAGAGAATATTTTTATTGATTCGTAACATATTTGCAATGACGAAAAAGAATGTGAAAAGTGAATACAAATGATGGGTAGCGTGAACATTCCTAGATATATAGAATATATGCAGTGACCGAAGAGCTGTTCCTGCACCTCTACTGAGAAAATATCCTGACCGGTTCCCTTGTCGGGATCGGAACATGAATTCCTCCGAGCGTTAACAGTGACGCCGCGAATGTCGATGAACTTACGTCCGTCATCTTCATCTCCTCGTGGTCGTCGATGCTGTCCACGGTGGTCTTGCCGTTGGAGACGTAGTGGTAGTCGTAGATGTCCGTGGAGAGCAGCAGACGATCTGGGGAACAGACAAGGTCACATGACTGACCCGATGACTCCAAACGGCTCCTCGGACTCACCACAGTCCACAATAACGAATGATCACTCAGTGGGCCTATTGGAGACACCGAGGATATATGTGGGCTGCAATCGGATGTTGTTGAGCCTCTGTCCCTCCCCGCGCCGCTGTCCCGTGTGTCTGTCCTACTCCTCTCACCGAGCAGGCCATCGATGGCGCCGGACATGATCTGGTAGAAGATGTGGTAGGAGCGCTCCAGCGGGCCCTGAGAGATGACGCGCGCCTTCTCCAGCAGGTAGGTCTCGATGTCGGCGCCGGCCAGCTTGCCCAGCGGGCCGAAGTGGATACGGATGAACTTGCCCTGCGCGCAGACAGGGGACGGTGAGCAGTGGTCCAACTCGCGACTGGCCACGGTGGCAGCGAAACAGAGACCTCATCATGCTAGCATCGGTATAAATGTAGTGCAGCTCGGGGACGGCTCTGAGCTGGGTTGTATTGTTTTTACCAAGCCGCCCTCACAATTACACCTGAATGAGTTCGTAAAAAATATTTAGGCGTGACATTGATACGGAGCCACCGAACTGTTTCCCCAGTCCTTCATACAAATTGGTAAAACTGTTCACTGACGGTCTACATCTCCGCAGTGATTGTGTCCGCAGATATTGCGATGTCCGAGTCGTTTCTGATACAGAGTCGCGCTCGGCCCTGCTGAATCGGCCGCCCGGCGCAGCGCAGACCAGGACTCACGAAGCGGGACGAGTTGTCGTTACGGGTGGTCTTGGCATTGCCGAAGGCCTCCAGCACGGGGTTGGTCTGGACGACCTGGTCCTCGAGGTTACCCTGCGGCCACCAGAGCTCACATAGGTCAGCCGCCGCCAGATAGGGGACCTGGTTACTAGGTACATTGACGTGGTGGCGAGATGGCGACAGATTCACAACACCGCTGCTCTGAGTCGTACGCGCGTGAGCAAAATGAAGCGGTGACGCAATGTCCTGCTCACGCTAAACATACAAGAGTATGTGGCTGCTGCATATTTTCCACATCTATTATATTACGTCAAATACAATATGTTATCGGTGAAAGACACCCTTCGCCAAAATAATCCTTAATTGGCATTTTCTATATGTTAGATTACGTAGCATGTTAATGCGTATACGTCGGTGAGTCTAGGTGCAACTCGCCTTGCTGGGCTCCTGGGTCTTCTTTTTGCCAGTGGCGCCCACATTGGCGAAGTAGGTGATGACTTTCTTGGTGTTTTCGGTTTTTCCGGCTCCAGACTCACCGCTGCAGAGTTGAGAAGGTCATCAGAGTATACCGGGGGTAAACACTCGCCACTCCAGAGTCAAGGAGGTCAGCAGAGTATACCGGGGGTAAGCACTCGCCATTCCAGAGTCAAGGAGGTCAGCAGAGTAAACCGGAGAGAGAGAGAGAAAGTCAGAAGTTCCCTTCTCGTGGCTCAGAGATGACAGATGTGCAGGGATTTGAGAATATTTGAGAAATTCAAAGTTATATTTAAGATTTTAGATAGAAAAGCCAAGTAAAACGTCTTATTACTTATGATATTACGTAGAAAGCATTACGTTTCGTGTCAAATATCATTCTTTTTAAAATCACTTTTCAGCGAACGTAATGATTTGTTGAGTTTAACATCGAAGGCATGTACAACCAATTTAGTTAACCCGCGCCGTGCTGGTGGCCTGAACTTTCCGCCGAGTGCTGGGGGGGGGGGGGGGGGCGTTTTCACGCCCCCCGTCTAACTCGGCTCCTGGGCCACGTAGCGACACGCGGTAAGCGGCAATCGAAAGAGCGTCAAAAATAAGGACGAAAACACTTCGGTCATTTTTTGGGTCAGGTCAAAGGTCAGGTCACCAGAGGTCACCAAAGGTAAAATGTTGACTATTTCAACATTTTGGAAACTGCCAACGGCTATCTCGGGAACCGATAGAGCTACAGCGCCGCGGAAAAGCGCATTCGATAGCCCTTTTACAGACCTTTCTGAGTAATGTTCTCAGATTTGACCTCAGGTCAACGGTTTAGCCTCCAGAGGGCAAAAACTCCAAAAATAGCCGTTTTTACGAAAAACGTTTTTTCGTCAATAACTTTTGACTCATAAGCGCCATGACATTACTTTTGCCAGCATCGTGTTCCTCTCGTCGAGACGCGTCGAATGAACTATTCGTTGACCTTGAAAGGTCATTTTGAAAATTTGACCTCAGGTCAAGGTCATGACCTGACCGAAAAGGGTCATGTTGCATATCAGTCGATCCGTATCGTCGAGCTGAACACATCTGACGTGTTTTCACCGCTCTAGCACGTCTCTATCAAAAGTTATAGCCAAAAAACTGCTGGCGACCGTTCATGACCTGAGATGACCTCAGGGGCACACAGAGGGGTCACAGGTGCATTTTTCCTATTCAGTGTGTCATGTTTACCTATGAACCGATGTTTGAGAGCGTTTTGAACGATATTCGTCCAAAAGAGGCGCATTTCAATTTTCTCCCATTGACTTATAATGGAGAGGTCGCAAAATTGACCTGACCTTAGGTCACAGATATCAAAAATCCGAGATATACATTTTATACATACTGTTACTCATATCAATCGCTGAAAGTTTCAAAGTGATCGTTCAGTCGGTGTAGCTATAGCGAGCCTTTGAACTTTTTCTGAGGTAAGGTCACTTGACGTGACCTGGTGACCTGACCTTGAACGGCCTAGGTCTGAAATTTTCACAACATGTGCGGAAATGATGTAGGAACACGTGTACCAAAAACGGCGGCGCTGCGCGCCGCCGTTTTTGAGATATTCGCGAAAAACCTGAGGGGGGGGGGCGTAAAAACGCCACCCCCCCAGCACGGCGCGGGTTAAGACGTTTGTCAAAAACACACGCATACCCCTACTTACGTAATAAGGATGGACTGATTCACTCCATCTGAAATACAATAGGTGTCGTTAAAACATGAAGTATACATATTATGCTAGTTTTCATCAAAGATGTTTCCTACATTCATTTAGGCCAGGTCGGGTCAGGTCAGGCAAGGTCAACCTGTAGAAGTCCCGCTGGGTATTCGTAGGTAAGCCGCCTCTGACAGCCTCGCAACATGTTGCGAAGGCACCAAAACTACTTCGTAAATGTTCAAATAGTTGCTAAATTCGGATTCGACTAACAACTAGCCTAAAAATAAATCGAACTTGGAAGAGTGACCCGAGGTCATCAGAGGTCAATAACCTGACCTGAACTTTAGGTGACCTTGACACCCAACCTAATGTATGGGACCGGCGTCATATAACATGCTTCAACGCTTGAAACTACAAAAAGACTGCAAACGCGCGGCTAATGCGAGCTGACATAAGCCGAATCGCGATTCCGGCCAAACATGGTCTAAAAGTAGGTCGCAGGTCAAAGGTTATTTGGTTCAGGGTCATAATTTTTTATGATAGGTGTTAAATAGATTAACGCGAGGGTAGATTTCGTCGCGATCGACCACTTTTTACGCAAGTTATTTGCGGAAGACCTTAGCCCTATTCCTGGCGGGCTCCGCCGGGACAAGAAACTGGCGGGGGGGGGGCCGATTCGGCCCCCCCCCTGAGATCTCGAGAACGAAGCAAGATAGCGACAAGCGGTAAACGGCATCGGATACGCACGGCCAAGATCTACAATTTTTACTAAGGTCATTTTCAGGTCAGGTCAAAGATGACGTCACAGGGGTCGAAAAAGTCAAAATGGCGGCACTAGATATGGAGAGAGTTTTTCTCGAATAACTTTCGAATTAGTCAAGATAGGAACAAACTAAGGGCATCATCGTGATCCTCTCGTCAATCCGCATCGAATGATATATATGTTGACCTCGAAAGGTCAAGGTCAAAGGTTGACCTCAGGTCACGTGACCTCGAGGTCATCATGTATATCATTCGATGCGTCTTGACGAGCTGAACACAATGAGACCATCCACGCGTCTGTATCTTGTTCCTGTACGGAGTTATTGGCCAAAAACCTTTGGTGACCTTTGATGACGTCACATGACCTCACAGCTGCCCAACAGCAAAACAGACCTCAAGGTAGTGAAGGTTGATCGTATATGAAGTCATGTATGGTATATGGGGCCATTCCGACCCGTTTTAGTGGTAAAAACAGGGAGTTGATTTTTCCCCCATTGACTTATAATGGGGAGGTCGCGAAATTGACCTGACCTTAGGTCACCGATATCAAAATTCCGAGATATACAAATTGCACATACTGGTACCCTGACTAAACCCTGAAGAGAAGAAATTGATCGGTCAAAAACTCTAGCTCTGGCGTGATTGCAAACTTTTCTGAGGTAGCGTCACCAAACCGCCTCTGGTGACCTGACCTGAGGTCAGATCAGCTCAAAATTTTCAGACATGTTGCGTAGAAGCCTTTTAGGAAAAGTCAGAAAATTTGAGCTTCCTAGCTCAACGCGTTTGGGAGATATAACCAAAAAACCTCAGGGGGGGCTCCTGAGCCCCCCCCCCCGCCAGGAATAGGGTTAGGGGGATTGCATTAACCCCTCCCCTGTGCCGACAAGGATTGATTCAGGCTTCCATTAACCCGCGCCCCGTAGGGGGGGGGGGGCCGAAACGGCCCCCCCCTGTCCTTTTCGGTCGATATCTCCTAAACGGCTGGAGATATCGCCACCAAACTTTCAGGACCCCTCCGGGCATCAATTTTACACATTCTGACCAAAAATTTTTCCAGAGGCTATGATAGGTTGGCCACAAATGACGTCAGAGTGACGTCATGTTCTGTCATTTTCGACCGAAAAAAGACCTTCGCGAGAAGACCTGTCAGGACTACAGCTTTGAAGATACAGAAAAATGATCAGGACATAAAAGGTGTAGAATTGACAGGACTACAAAACTGCTATCTCGAATTTTTGAAATTTTTGAGTTTTGACCCCCAAAAATCAAAAAAAGCATTTTTTTGGATATATTCGCCAAAAAATCCAAAAAGTTTTTTGAGTTTCGAAAAAACCGGAATATATGTGATAGTGCCTACCGTCTTCTATCTACATACCAAATTTCAGATCGATACCTCGTTTTTTGGCCAAGTTATAGCGAAAAAACTGTTCAAAAATGATGACGTCAAATTTTCAAACTCAATTTTTGGCAATTCTAGAACTCGTAGAGCAAAACGAAGACCACCATTAGACTCCCCGTGACAAGCTGCATCGAATCGATACCCATTTTATGCAAAAATATCAACTTTGAAATTTGACCTAATTTGACCTGACCTTGACCTGACCTTCACAAAAACGTGACCTAGGCTGGCCCCAAAGGCTGCCTAACCCACATAATCGCATTTGTCATGTAAAATGGACCATAAAACATGTATCACACGACACATTCATATTGTGACCCCCGGTGACCTGACCTCGCTGTGACCTGACCTGGTATCAGTGACCTCAGATAGCAAAGTATGTGTTTGACGAACAATGTACCATCGATGGTTTTCAATAAATTACCAATTTACTCGCTTTCACAGCACATTTCTTGAATTGCCTGTGAACGGTGAAAATCTGACCTTTGACCTGACCTGTGACGTCATCGGTTTGACCTAGGTCAATGAAATTTGGTCACAAGGTAGTTCCCGGGTGGGGCTATCGAACGCCGTTTGAATTTTGAAAATCGGCCGGTAACTTTCCGAGATCTTAGGGGGGGGGGGGCCGATACGGCCCCCCCCCTACGGGTGGTAGGGTCCGCCGGTAGCCCTACGGGGCGCGGGTTAAGTATCCAGGACCATTTCCATCAGAGTATACGGTTGGCGATGGTCGGCTGTCGTTTGATGAGGCCGGCAGAGGGCCTGGGCGGCTGCTGGGGGCTCGGCCCGCGGCCAGGTCACCAGATCTCCGCCGCGCCCGCCCTAAATACGGCCAGCCGGCCGGCTGGAGCGGGCTTCCAGCCAACGGCACCGCCGCTGGGGCTAAATCGGGCTGCCTGGATCCCCCTCTCTCCCTCCCTCCTCCAGTGGGGCCGCCGCTGGAACCGCCGCGCTGGCAGCGGCGGTGGTGGTCCGGGGGGGGGGGGGCGGACTCGTCCGGGGGCCGGCTCTGGACCGGCAGTAAACGCCGCCTCTCCGGTGGATGGCGCTGTTTTCACCGTCTGACTAATGATGACGGTGATTCGGTTATATGAGGCTCCTAGCGGCGCAGTCGGGGTCCGCGCCAGCAGCTATCGTTTGGATACACGGGGGGCCGGCAGGGATCGACCGAGCTGGTCGGCGCTGAGCACGACACCACAGGACGACTGCTCCCGACTGCCCGGGGACCTGGTAGGACAGCCACGGCCGATCCCCTGCGGCACTCACTGGCCATCATGTCGTGGTAGGCCTCGTCGGCCAGCGCGAAGATGTGCGGCGGCACCTCATTACGCCTCTTGCCCTTGTAGATGTTGATGGCGCGTAGGGTGTAGATGGGGAACCGCTTGTACGGATTGATGGCCACGCAGAACAGACCCGAATACGTCTGAAACGGCGCGCCGGGTCAGGTCAGAGGTCACTGAGGAGTCACCGGGTCAGGTCAGAGGTCACTGAGGAGTCACCGGGTCAGGTCAGAGGTCACTGAAGAGTCACCGGGTCAGGTCAGAGGTCACTGAGGGCTGAAACAGAGGAGCAGAGTGGCATAACACACACAGATGTTGGCCTCTTGCAGTCTAATAATAACCTTATACGTGCTTACTAAATGTGTTTGATTTGTTTTCAGCAAACTACAATCACAATGTAAAGTTTTCACTGCTACCCGTCTTCCACACGGGCTGCTCCGTCCACTAACACTTACGTAGATGAGCTTGGTGTAGTAGCGCTGTTTGAGGTTGTGCAGCACCGAAGCGTCGTTCAGGTAGGTCAGGTTGGACATATCCTCACATTTCTCGAACTTGGGAGGGTTCACCTGCTGTAGCGACGTCTTCTTGAACTCCTTCTCCTGCGGGGGGCGAGGGAGCCGGAGGGTCGGGGTTTGGAACGGACAGTTCAGGAACAAATACCGACAAGTAAGTTCAAAAGATGAAGACTCTAAGCACATCTTAACATTGTAAACCAGTTATAGTTGGTGCGAACCTCAAAGTTGGGCATCTGGACGATGGTCTTGTCGCCCTCGGTCTTGACGATCTTCCCCAGGAGGAAACCCTCCTTGGGGTCGGGCACCCAGCAGGCCGTCTTGGCATCGTACGGCTTGGTGCCATCGATGCGCTTCTGCTCGAGAGAGACGAACCTGGGAAGGGACGGTGGAAGGGCACGACAGTAAAAGACGAAGTCCCGGGGGGAATAACTTAGGCAGCAGCACCAGGCATTTGGAAAGTCAAACAAAACTTATTGAGCTTACTGTTCTGATATTGCTTATGTGTTGTGTGATGGCTATGGCTGAGTAAATATTTATTCAATAATAAAACAGAGTGGCGGGGCACCGGCACGACTGAGGTGGACGGTCTAATGTACCGTCGCGAGGGAAGGCGGCGGGGCGCGCTGAGCGGAGCGGAGGAGAGGTATGACCCGCTGAGGGGCGGCTCACTCACAGGTACGGCTCGGGATCCGGCTCGTCCTCCGGCTTGTACTGCTTCTCGATGACCATGGCTGCCGGCTGCGGGGCGGCTCAGAGCTGAGAGATCGGCGACCTACGCACTTCGGCTGCGGCCTCGGAGGCTGGATTCCTGCGGGCAGAAGAGCGCGCCGTCAGCGGCGCTGACAACGGGACGCTGCGGACGAAGCGCGGACTGCGGGCGGCTCCGTGCACATGTCAGGTGGACCCACTCCCTATCAATGTCTCATTGCCCAGTGATATGGAAAGCTGCACCTCCACCCACCCACCCGCGGTATTACGTGCGTGGGAGGCACCCCAAGGCCTGATTCATTCGTCAGAGGCCGAGTGGGCCATCGGAGCTCGGGGTTCAGACGTGAGAGCACAAACACGGCCGAACGTGACTGAAGCCGCCCGCCCGGCGCGGCGTATGCAGCTCCGGTGAGTCAGTCTGTTTTGCCGGGACGCAGTCCGCGGGCTCTGGTCAGGGAGGCCACTCAGTCAGTCTGACCGCGGTGCGGGTGTAGAGAGGAGCCGCCGAGGGTTCGCGTGCACAGTGGTCAGTCCGCGAGGCCGTGAGCCCCAGTGTAGTGGCGTGAACATGATGTGCTGGTTCGGTGACCCATCCACAGTCAGTCACCGTGGACGCACTAGGCTGACGAGCCAAGGTGCAGCGGTGTGAATTAGAGGTGGCAAAATGTGGACCCGAGGACCCGGTCCAAAGAACCAGTCTGGACCCATATGGGTCCAGACCGGTTCCTGGAAATTTTCTGACGGGTCAAACCGGGTCCTACCATAAACTATACATCTTGCACACTACACATTATTGCAAAATATGCAGTGAATGTTTCTTTGCACACAGTAGCTCATGAGCATTCCCAGTGGGAAATAGGCTGTTTTACATGATGCCAACTAATGATACCTACAAGTAGTTTGTATTAATTGACTTTTGGGGAACGGGTCCAACTGGTTCCGATTCCAACTAAGACCGGGTCCGACTGGTTCCAGAAATGTCCAGCCGGGTCTGGTTCGAGTCTGGTTCCCAAAATTTTCATCTTTTGCCATCTCTAGTGTGAATACTCTGCTGCCCCGGCGACAAGGACCCGCCGCGGGTGAAGAGAAGTGAATTGATCATGTATCCAGTGATAGCTCCTACAGTGCTCTAGATTAAGTACGGAGACCAGGACTCAAAGATCAGAGTTATAGTCTACAATATTATGTTTGAAGGTGGTGTTACCTGTTTAATACCCCAACTAAGGGTGATGGTGCATCACCGGTGCTACGTTCACTAGATGGACATCAAAGTGAACGACCGATTGTGAATTCGATGTGATTATGTCCAATTACAAACATTTATGAGTAGACATATGCTTTTTCTAAATCTTAGCGAAAAGAAAATGGTAGAATAAAAAGGGGTTGTTTAGGTTAGGGGGGGGACATTTGAGCCATTCTGTTCCGGTTCATGAATTCTTCGCGCTGCCAGCCATGTCTGACTTGAAATAAATTTAGCTATCAACCCATGAGCCGCTGGGGGGCAAAAAGTTGCCCCCTCCCTTAACCCGCGCCGGGCCGGTGCTCTGAAATTCCGCGCCGGGCCGCGGGGGGGGGGGTGTGTTTGAACACCCCCCTTCTAACTCGGCTCCTGGGCCACGTAGCGACACGCAAAAAGCGGCAATCGAAAGAACGTCGAAAATAAGGACGAAAACACTTTGGTCATTTTTTGGGTCAGGTCAAAGGTCAGGTCACCAGAGGTCACCAAAGGTAAAATGTTGACTATTTCAACATTTTGGAAACTGCCAACGGCTATCTCGGGAACCAATAGAGCTACAGCGCCGCAAAAAAACGCATTCGATAGCCCTTTTACAGACCTTTCTGACTAATGTTCTTAGATTTGACCTCAGGTCAACGGTTTAGCCTCGAGAGGGCAAAAACTAAAAAAATAGCCATTTTTACGAAAAACGTTTTTTCGGCAATAACTTTTGACACAAAAGAGCTATGACATTACTTTTGTCAGCATCGTGTTCCTCTCGTCGAGACGCGTCGAATGAACTATAATATGACCTTGAAAGGTCAACTTGAAAATTTGACCTCAGGTCAAGGCCATGACCTGACCGGAAAAGGTCATGTTGCATATCAGTCGATCCGCAACGTCGAGCCGAACACATCTAAGGCGTTTTCAGCGCTCTAGCACGCCTCTATCAGAAGTTATCATCGAAAAACTGTTAGATTCTGCTCGTGACCTGAGATGACCTCGGGGACATAACGAGGGGTCACAGTTGCCATTTTCTGGTTCAGTGTGTCTATCTTACCTACATCTCGATGTTTGAGAGTGTCTAGAATAGCGTTCGTGAAAAACAGAAGCTTTTCAATTTTCTCCCATTGACTTATAATGGAGAGGCCGCAAAATTGACCTGACCTTAGGTCACCGATATCAAAATTCCGAGATATACATTTTATAGATAGTGTTGCTCTTATCAATCGCTGAAAGTTTCAAGACAATCGTTCAGTCGGTGTAGCTATGACGAGCATTCTTATTTTTTTCTGAGGTGAGGTCACTTGGCGTGACCTGGTGACCTGACCTAAGGTGACCTGGGTCTGAAATTTTCACAACATGTGCGGAAAAGATGCACGAACAGGTGTGCCAAAAACGGCGGCGCTTTGCGCCGCTGTTTTTGAGATATCTGCGAAAAACCGCAAGGGGGGGGTGTTCAAACACCCCCCCCCCCCGGCCCGGCGCGGGTTAATATTTTGTCTGATACCAGATAAGGTAGGAACTTAAAACTTGGTATAACTTTGAATCAATACTTATGCCATATTCAAAAAAAGGTTTGCTGGTTGTAGCATTTATGATGACGTCACAGTAATGTCAAAGTTTTGTCGTTTTCCGATACCTATGAAGCTTTTTTATCACTAACCATGAAACGCAACGTTTAACCCGCGTGTAACAAATTAAAATGTTCGCCGTGGAATCTTCTGATAAAAAGAGTTCAGTTCGGCACCTCACTGTATTTCTTGACTCGAGACAGACGAGAGATAGAGTCAGTCCAGGAGAGTGACCGAGAGCAAGAGAGACTGAGTCACATGGCGAGTGACCGAGCGCGAATCGTCGGTGGGCTGCCGAGACTCGGCAGAGACTGCCCAAGACTAAGACCGACCGCGACTGAGACCGAGACCGAGACCGAGACTAGACTAGACTGACGACCCGGCGGCGGCCGGCGCAGTCGTCGACTCCGAGTAGAGGTCGCCTCGGTCGTACAAGCTCTGACATATGGCCTACAGCGGCTGACACTGTTACACCGCGCCCCACTGGGAGAGGGCTATTCATAGCCCCCTCCCGTTATTCTGCAATAACTTCCAAATCCCTTGAGGCATCGACGCCAAACTTTCAATACCCTCGGCTGCATCAATTTGACACCTTTTGTTAGAATATAAACTTCGTAGCTATCATAGATCGGCTGGAAATGACGTCAGAGTTACGTCATGTTCTGCCGATTTCGACGCAAAACATTTAACCACGGCAATCGCTCCCAAGAGCTCAGTTTTTGAGCCAGATCCAATTTCCGTTCATGAGAGGACTTAAAATAGACTGCGCTATCAAACTGCAATCTCGGATTTTCAAAACTTTGATAGTTTTGGAAATTATATAGGTATATTAAAATTCAAAACTTATAATTTTATCTTTTTCCTAAACGTTTTTTTTTCTCGAAATAAAACGGAATATATGTGATATAGGCGCATGCTCATGACCTACTCTAGTAAGTTTTAGCCAGATGTCTTCAAAAATGGCCAAGTTAACGGCTTATAGCAAAAATCTCACAATTATAAAGTTTTCAAATCAATTTTTCCAGTACGTATTTGAAATCGTACAGCAAAAATAAAGAACACTATCGTGTTCCTGAGCTCAAACTACATCTAACAGACACCATTTTTATTAAAGAAAAATTAAACTTTAACCCTCGCCCCACTGGGGGGGGGGGGGTGCTAATTTGCCCCCCCCCTGTGGTTTTCCTCAATAGCCAGAAAACGGCAACGCGCAGCGCCGACAAATTTTCAGTACCTTCCCGGGCATCAATTTGACACCTGCACACAAAATTTCAAATCTTAGGTTACCCTAGGTCAGAAGTTATTGAGGTCAAACTGAGGTCATGTTCGAGCAAAAATGAGCAAAAAGATGCAATCTTGAAACGCTCACAAAAGCTACAGTTACCAAGCAATTTTAAAGTGCTTTTGATGGTCATTTAGAGAAAAGACTGCGCTAGAAAACAACTATCTCAGATTTTCAAAATTTTTGGATTTTGACCCCCAAAAATATGCATTAATATGCAATATGACCCGTTTGGTCACGTCTAGAACTTGACCTTTTGTCAAATTTTCAGCTTAACCGCTTCAGCTTAACTTTTATTCATTCCACACGTCTCGGCAATAGAAGTATTATGGTGATCACTGATGGCAACGTGATACCACCTTTATGTCAAAATTTATTGTAGAAAACGCTTTACGCAAAGTCATTTAGGTGTACCTAAGATCTTGCCCTCGAAAGGCGCAATTGTTGACCTTAGGTCAAATCTACGCACATTTTTCAGAAAGTGTTTAACCCTATTAGTGGCAGGGGGGGTTGTTTTTATCCACCCCTCAGGTTTTTCGGGAATATCTCCGAAACCGCTGAAGCTACGATGCTGAAATTTTCTGACTTTTCCTAAAACTAAATTGGGCACATTCCCTGACAATTTCAAGTTCATAACTTTACCAGGGACGGCTCCAGAGCACTGGGAATTGGGGGTGCTATTCGTGAAGCGAGTCATTTGGGCGAAGATCACGATGCTGCACCAGTTTTACGAACAGTGAATGAAAGGTATCATGTGATAACATATACAAAGTTATTGTGCATCCTCTTTTGACACGTTTTTGCTATAATAGGCGGATCCAGGCGTCCAAAAAGGGGGGTTATGTTTTACCTCCCAACATAGGTGCCCTGACACCGCCTATGCATGACCAATACAATTGTAGTCGTTCTCTCATAAGAAAATTGTAACATAACAAGACCATTACCACCCTTTTTAGAAACAGTACCAACAAAAACCTTATTTACTATACTTTTTGTGTACCCCCAATCTCAATGATCTGTATCCGCCTATGATTTTTGAAAATGCATATTTTTAGGATCCATGTGAATTCCTGGTTCATTCTCTATCGATCGGCAAAAGTTGCGTTAAGATTGGTTCAGAAACCTGGCCGTGATAAACAGTCTAAAATGTATCTGCAATTTGCCCGTTTTTACCCCCCTCTACCCCCCCCCCTATTGACATTTTTTATTTTTATTTTTTTTTAGAAATGTAGATCTCGTTGAGCGAAATCGAATGCCGTTTGAATTTTGAAAATCGGCCCGTTAGATCTCGAGATATCAAGGGGGGGGGGGTCGTAAACAGCCCCCTTGCCACTAATAGGGGTAGCCAGGAGCCTGCCACTAATAGGGTTAAAAGGGCTATCGAATAGAACCTATGCTTTTCCGAGACGCTGTAGTTCCCTATTCATTCATGTTTCTTAAGTTATGCGGCGATTTCTCCAGAAGTGTTGAAATAAGGGATATTTGACCTTTTAACCTTCGCCAATCGCCGTATTGGGGGGGGGGGGAGGGTATTTTCACGCTCTCCTCCGCGTCATCGTTTTCGACAACAAGCCTGTTCAATGTTCATACATCCTCAACAAACATGCTGTAAAAATTTCAGATCCGAATCATTCAAGGTCAGGTCACCAGGTCACTTCGAAACCTCACTTCATGAAAAGTTTCAATGCCTGCCATAGCTACACCGAGTGGCCGATCCCCACTCGCATGTCCAAAATGTATGCCTCTGAAACTCGATGTCCGCATGACCTAAGGTTACATCAATTTTGCGACCTCCCCATTGTAAATCAATGAGAGAAAATTGAAACGCGCCTCTTTTGTACGAACGTTATTGTTAACACTTCCCAGCACCTAATTACAAGTAAAAATGACACTCTGAATCGGGTAATGGCACCCGCGACCCCCCGTTATGTACCTGGGGTCATCTGGGGTTACAAATGGGGTCTAACAGTTTTTCGCTAATAAATTCTGAGAGATGTAAGCTAGAGCGATGAAAATACCTTAGATGTGTTCAGCTCAACGAAACGGATCGACTTATATGCACCATGACCTTTTCCGGTCAGGTCATGACTTTAAACTGAGGAAATTTTAAAGTTGACCTTTTAAGGTCTAATTATAGTTAAATCGACGAGTATCGACAAGACGCAAAAGTTATTACAGAAGGCTACTTTCTCGTAAAACGGCTTTTTACAGTCTTTGCCCTCTGTAGGCAAAACCGTTGACCTGAGGTCAAATATGAGAGCAACGTTCAGAAAGGCCTTCGTTGCAAAAGGCGACATGAAAACTCAGACCACCAGCATGGCGCAGGTTAAGACATTTGGCGGACCCAGCCTAAAATTGGATCCGGCACTAACTTCGCTATATCAAACGGCGCTTACCGCGGGTCGTTGCGTGGACTAGGAGTCGACTTAGACGGAGACTGTTCACCCCTCCCCCTCCAGCCCAGCGTGGATGGCGCCGAGCACCAGGCATTGTTAGCTGATTTAGAATTGAGTGCCCATTTCAACAATTGAGAGCTGGTGTTGGCAACATATTGCAAGACTCGCACCGTGTTGCAGGGCCAAAGCATCAGTGGTTACTGGTTAGATATAAAACTATTATGAAAGTACGGGACGCTTGCCTGTTGATATGACCTGGCCTGACCCACCAATCCAACTGCAAGGATATATCTTCTTTGATCAAAACAAATGCAAAATCCGAAATAAGGGTCCAGGAAAGCTTCTTCTTGAAGAAATTCTAGCTGGTTCCCAGATTCCCGACGCTTGTGTCATTGACCTAGCCCGGAAGGTCAACTAATGGCCAATGACTTTAGTGATGTGCTGAGATCGTATCTGCTTGGGCTGTCACCGGCGGATGTCACGTGTAGTACGCACACCTGTGGTATGTGCATCCAGCCACCGGGTCGCCGTGTTGTGTACGGAACGTGCAGAACGCATGCGGTACAGATAAAGACCGTGTACAGGGGAAGACGTTTATTGCCCGCTCTCTCACACAACCAGGGGCAGACGGACGGCCGGACCGACTGATCCTGTCAGCGCCCGGGGACAGGGCGTGAGTGTGACAGACGCATTACAGATCAGACAGGCGAGCCAGTCCCGTGCCGGGCCGGTGAGGACGAGCACACACACACACTACAAACCGCAAACCAAACCGAGCGAGGGACAGCAGGCTACAAACCATTCAGAGCAGAGGAGCAAACCAAACAAGAGATCCCGGCGATTAAAATTCCGTCAAATACTCCAAGTCACAACAACTTCTAGCTCATAAACACCAACATTCCTTGGCAACACCTGTCCCATTAGGAAATGATGCGTATTTGAAGCTCCGTGCTTCTGTCCATACTTAAATTGATGATTTGACAGATTTTTCGAAATTATTTAACATTTACAAACGTGATGGATTTCCCAAAATAAGGACTCCCGCCGGTTTCAATCAGAGGCATGCCACGTCTGGGTACACCGGAGTCTGCAGTCCGTGTTAATGTTGTCACCCTATATCGTGCTAGGGCGGCCGGGCCGACTGGACCCGGCCTGGCTTGGTGGGCCGGTCGGGTCGCGTTACCTGCCAGCCGGCTCACAGACACACAGACACACACACACAGACACGGCGCACACTGGGTCGGCTGCAGTCCGTACCGTGTCCGCCCTGAAGTCGCAGTGAGCTCGGAGAGCACCTCCGCCGGCGACCCGACGCGGCCGACACCCGAGACGGGCCGGCCGACCCGCACCGGCGACGCCCATTGGCCGGCCGGCCCGCTGGAAGGCGCTGCCGACCAATCAGAGTCGTCCAGACTGCGCCCACGGCCGCACTGGAAGCACCAGGACCCGATTTAGTAGGGCTCTGGAAATGTGCCTGGCAGCCCCAGCTGCTGGATGGCACGGGGGGAGGGAGGGAGAGACGAGAGGAAACCGAATTCGAGGTCATTTTCACCCATCCAAACCCCCAAACACGTATAAATCACTTATGGCTTAATTACTTCAAATGTCTTCCATGATTCCCTGTCCAGAAGTGATCTCGCTATGACCCATCACCCGAGCTGAAGCTTCTTGTTTCTCTTCTTACATGCCACTCTTAAAAAAATGTATGGACTAACCTAGCGTTAACACATCCTGCAAGGTTGAATCAAGTTAGATGAATAACTATAGTTTTTATGGATAACATGTTGTATTTTTAGTGACATATTGACAATGTACCGGTTCTAGTGATCTTGTGACCCAGTGTAAAGGCAAAACTACTATGTTGGGTCAGGTCGTGTTGGGTCAGAGGCTGGGTGCCCAACATAGTAGTTTTTGCCTTTGTGCGGCAGTGCAAAGGCAGGAAACTCCCAGGAAACGTGTCAAATGAATGTCCCAAGTGGTGTCTGAAACTTGGTGGCGCTATGCGCAACGGCACTCACGCTTTTAACGAAAGGCTCTGTTGTTCTGATGCTGCTCAACTAGCCCAATTTCATCCTGATCTAGTGACCTCTGAGGTCAGGTCAAGGGCCCCAGGGTACGGCTCAGTTTTTGGTGAATAATTTCGCAAAAAAAAAAAAACGGCCGCAGAGCCGCGATTTCGGCAGCATCGTGTTTGCCTCGCTCAGGCGCGTCGAATGATATACTTTTTGTTTGGATGAGCACCCTAAGTTGACCCTAAGTTGAGTTGAGACCCACCCTAAGTTGAGGTCAACACCCTAAGTTTTCGCCCCCAGGTCACGAAATTGGTCGCGACCAATTTCGTGACCAATTTCGACACGGTAGTTAGGAGCCTGACCAACATCGATTACCTCACCAGACAGCTCCAGAAGGCGTGGGCTAAGCTCTGGCCAGCATTGCCTTACATCCTGGTAGTGGTGTCAATCATGCCGGAACGGTTTTGTAGTTATATTGTACAGAAACAAGGATATAGTAGCTAATAATATTTTCATGTCACTGCCGTTTTTTCCATCGTTAGAAGGCGAAAAAGTATGCTCACGTAGTGACTTTCCACCTTGTATGCTGTATTTCTCCGCATTTTTTTTCATTAATCGCCGAAACTTAACCCTCGCCCGCACATGCCATTTTCCCATCCTAGAACGCACATGGGGGGGGGGGGGTGGTTGCCACCCCCCCGCGCCATTTCGTTCCTGTTGGAGATAGAGCTTAGCAGTAAAGACCAAAAAGATTCTTTGGGAAGAGACGAATCCAATGATACCCAGTTTTACCTTCTCAGGTCAGTCATTGACCTTCCAGGTCAGGTCAAACTAAAAAATGTTGCTGTTTTGGGTCACCGTTGGATATCAAGTGCGCTGCTTATCAAATACCGATGACGATGCTGTTTTCTGGTGCCAAGCCAGCTAGAACCTCTTTGTCACACTATCCGACCAGAATTTTGCTGCTGAGGTCATTTCAGGTCAAGTTAGGTCAAGGTCAGTTATATGTGTTTGTATGTCTGTGTGTGTCTGTGTGTACACGGATGTGTGCACCGATTGTTTTTGGGTCCATATCACATGAAATCATGATCTGAGAAGCTTTTACCAAAAATGCAGTCAAAAAACTTCACAAAAAGTAAATTCAGCTTGCCTAAAACGCAATTATCTTAGATGACCTAGGTTGACCTTGACCCTGACCTTGACCCCTGTACATCGTCGAACAACATGTTTCATGATAGGTGGGAGGTAAGACTGGCAAAAAAGGCCGAAATCAGGGTGTCAAAAGCTCACAAGGCCCATGGCAAACGCAAGATGTTGAGAATTGGCCATTTGGGTCATGACATGACCTGAAAAACAAGGTCATATCTCCCAAACCAAAAATCACAGAAACTTGAAATTTTCAGTGGACATCAAAAAAGGATAGACGAGCAGCTATACGAAAAATCAGCCTTCTAGCTCTAAAAATGTTGAGTGCAGAGCAGAAAGACTGCCTGGGGGGGGGGGGGGTGGCAACCACCCCCCCCCCCCATGTGCGGGCGAGGGTTAATCAGGATACCAAAATCAGTGATGTAAAACTGTTGATTGGGGAGGGACTCGAGGGAGAAGCGTTTGGCTGATGAAGAGGGGTAGGAAATGTTGATAAAATGTCTTTTATAGACCCGACTTTATAAAATATGTGCACGATAAAGAAACACATATATAAGGGTAAGCAGCGTTCGAGGCTGGCGATTTCGTATCTCCGCCGGCTGGGGCCGTCGGCGGCTGGCCCGTGTCCAGAGTAGAGATAGTAATTCGTATTCGTTTCGGGCTACACTGAGGTAAAAAATTGTTAAAAACCAAATATTTCGGCTTTATTGAGTAGCCTTGTTCACTGGTTTGAAATATGAAATACAAAAAGACGATACAAATGTGATGACATGCGAAACAGGTTCGTGCTATCAATGATCTGTGACTTCCTTTTTTTTACACTGTGCATACGCTGAAACAACCATACAGTTCAAATCATCACACATCGTAATGACAGTCGTAATAAGATATTATAGATCGTCTGATTCGTATCATCGTCGAAAGTCGGAAACGTATATGCGCCAGACGGTCTCTTATAAAATGCATTAAAACCTGTACTTTGGCTATCATGCAAAGACAAGAAAGAGTACCTAGATACTTTTGAGATGCAAAAAAAAAACAACTATGGTTCCCCATTTTCTCTATAAAACTAACACATGTCAACACAAAGCAACGTCCCAAATCGGGCTAATGGTAGCTTTGCCCACCCCCCTATTCATTGCTGACTTGTGTATCTTTATCTCTAGAGCTTCCCGAATCGTTCTTCTTTTCCAGTTCCGTTCAATGGCCAAGGTTGTAGCTTTTCGCGGGTCCAAATCTCTAGCACATGAGAAGGCGTGTTGTGCTGTAGCCGATGTGTCCGTGCGACCATGTCTTATATCAGCCACATGTTCTTTCAGCCTCGTAAGCTTGGGACGTCCACTTTCTCCGACATAAGACTCCCCGCAATCACATTTAATCTGATAGATGACACCCTTTTGCATTTCTGGATCCGTCTTGTCTTTTACTCCGACT
Organism: Amphibalanus amphitrite; assembly: GCF_019059575.1. NCBI lineage: Eukaryota > Metazoa > Arthropoda > Thecostraca > Balanomorpha > Balanidae > Amphibalanus > Amphibalanus amphitrite. The sequence goes on along the minus strand of NW_024883107.1, from coordinate 90,738 downwards.
TTCGACGATGATACAAATCAGACGATGTATAATATCTTATTACGACTGTCATTACGATGTGTGATGATTTGAACTGTATGGTTGTTTCAGCGTATGCACAGTGTAAAAAAAGGAAGTCACAGATCATTGATAGCACGAACCTGTTTCGCATGTCATCACATTTGTATCGTCTTTTTGTATTTCATATTTCAAACCAGTGAACAAGGCTACTCAATAAAGCCGAAATATTTGGTTTTTAATTTTTTTTTACCTCAGTGTAGCCCGAAACGAATACGAATTACTATCATTTACCTGAGGAAGATTAGAAATGACACTTCGTCAATAACAGAGTAGAGATGTCAATCGGATACCAACTTTTTGGTATACCGATACCAAACCGATACCCACTTGGTACCTATTTGGTATTTCAATCGTAATGTGTTTGGTATTTTGTTGGTATCATGAACCCTCACTAATGTATAAGTGGCTAAGAAATCGGTAAAAAGTTGGTATTTTCCTCATTTTCCCAAGTTGGTTTGGTTTCGGTATTTCCCCGTGGTTTTGGTTGGTATTTGGTTTGGTATCGGTATTCCGATTTACCGTTATTGACACCACTAGTCCAGAGAGCGGCTCCGGCAGCGGCTGGCCCGCGGCCAGAGCCAGGCGGAGACTCTGGAACGCTGGAACCGCTCCCAACACCGTCTCATGCCATTGGAATCCAGGCAGTGCGGCCGAAAAGATACATTACAGCATTATGAATACCAGAGGCGTCACACAGAGGACGGAATACCAGTGTTGTCAGATACGTCACAGGGGTGGCACGTACCGCTGGGCTACCCGAGCCGTGGCGGGGCCGCGGTCAAACACTGATGGTCGAGGCCTTCGGGCCCACAGATGCGGATGTCGTCAATGGCAATGCTGTCCAGAGGCTGGGTGCCGCGCGAGCCGAATATGATAATCTGAAAACAAACGCCGAGGCTCACTAGGGCACGGTGTTTGGCGCCAAAAGACGCACCACAGGCGGCCGGACGTATGGGGAATGCAGAAAACGCAGAACAGGTGATAGGGATGAGAGCTTATACATAGGGGAAGGTGGGGTAAGACGGCCCAGCGGGGCAAGACGGACCACCAGTCCTCCCGGCTGAACCGCTGCTGGTATCTACTGCTTTATGCACTCACTATGTTTGTTTTCCTTCGTAACAATGGCCACCTTGAGCTCATGCTGCTAGGATGCATAGCTTTTGAGTTATTGAGAAAAATGTTGTTTTTCGTCAAACCGATCTAATATAAGAGGTCTACGGGTGATTCAATTACGGCGCCTTTCTTGCATGATTAGTTTCTATTTTGCACTTTACTGTGAAGAACAAAGTTATAAACTTAGTTATAGTCACACTTTAGGAAAGGCAAGGTTTTGCAATGTTGGGCTATTTGACATATACGTCATGATAATGACAGAATTTAGATTTGGGGCAAGACGGACCACTGACTCCATCTTACCCTGTGGTGGTCCATTGTACCCTGCATATGGAAAGTTCTTTTCCAAAACATTGACACAAGTTTAAGTAAGCTAATTTTTCAGGAAGGAGTCTTTGTTGCACGTGAGCCATGCATGCAAGTGCTCAGTTAGCATGCATTCATGCCAAACGACAATCAACACACATGTTCCCAGCTTTTAGCTGCACCTCCATCACACATGAGTAAAGAATAAAGGCTCATTTTGTTATTTTACCATTCTGGTTACTTTTTCTTACAAGAGTACAGAGCAGAGGTGTAACACACATGAACGGATAGCAGGCACTGCTGGGTGGTCCGTCTTACCCCACGTTTTTTCTTGTCTGAGTTTTTGACATGTCCCTCTTTAAGAGCATCCACCACCTAGATGTCTTTAAGTTGAAATTTAGTCTTTACACATATCAACAAAGGAAGGATTGAGCATTCCGAAGACTATAAATATATGAATTACGAGAGCAGTGTAGCAAGATATGCGGCCTCAAACCTTAGCTGGTCCGTCTTACCCCACCTTCCCCTACATGCTGCGTTCTCGGCAAAGGTCCAGTGAATTAAAGTGAATTGTCCATACACAATACATATTCTTTGTACACCGTAAGCATATCCACAACACTAGATACACAGTTATCTGACTATTGCTACTGCACCTGATCTGTTTTAGCCTGCCTGTTGTGTTCACACACCTACACTCTGACACTAGCCGGTGGCGGTATGCGGCGGGCTGGGATCGGCCGCTGGCCGCGGCGGTTCGTTACCTATCCCAGCCGCCGGCCGCGGCGGTTCGTTACCTTGGCCGGCCGCGGCGGTTCGTTACCTTGGCCGGCCGCGGGTCGGCGGTTCGTTACCTTGGCCGGCCGCGGGTCGGCGGAGCGTTACCTTGGCCGGCCGCGGGTCGGCCGGCACGGCCACGCTGACCTCCGTCCAGCGGTCGTTCCCGGGCGCGGCTGTCTCGGAGAGGTCCAGCAGCGACTCGCGGTCCTCCTCCTCGCCGACGCACCGTTTGACGAACAGCGCCGCGCCGGCCGGCACCTGGGAGCGCAGCCAGTAGCGGAACGAGAGCCGCGACCCGGCCGGGAACACCAGCTCCGCGGTCATCTGCAGCCGCGCGGCCGCGAAACTGCTGCCCGCCGCTGGCGTCAGGAAGACCAGCCAGTCGCCGCTGGCCGGCGCCGGGAAGTCCGGCACCGTGTCCCGCAGCCGGGAGAAGGCGCTCTGCTCCCAATGGCCGCCCGAGTCCCACCGGCTCTGGCGCCAGAACAGACCAAAGTCGTCCGACTCGAAATCGTCGCAGTACTCGCCCGGAACGGGCGCCGGAGTGGTCGGTGTCCAGCGGGTGGTGGGATCCTCCGTCCAGCGGGTGGTGGGATCCTCAGTCCAGCGGGTGGTGGGGTCCTCAGTCCAGCGGGTGGTGGGATCCTCTGTCCAGCGTGTGGTGGGGTCCTCCGTCCAGCGGGTGGTGGGGTCCTCTGTCCAGCGGGTGGTGGGATCCTCCGTCCAGCGGGTGGTGGGATCCTCTGTCCAGCGGGTGGTGGGGTCCTCCGTCCAGCGGGTGGTGGGGTCCTCTGTCCAGCGGGTGGTGGGATCCTCCGTCCAGCGGGTGGTGGGATCCTCTGTCCAGCGGGTGGTGGGGTCCTCCGTCCAGCGGGTGGTGGGGTCCTCCGTCCAGTGGGTGGTGGGATCCTCCGTCCAGCGGGTGGTGGGGTCCTCCGTCCAGCGGGTGGTGGGATCCTCCGTCCAGCGGGTGGTGGGGTCCTCCGTCCAGCGGGTGGTGGGATCCTCCGTCCAGCGGGTGGTGGGGTCCTCCGTCCAGCGGGTGGTAGGGTCCTCCGTCCAGCGGGTGGTGGGATCCTCTGTCCAGCGGGTGGTGGGGTCCTCCGTTATTGTTGTAAGTTCTGTGGTAGTTGTCAATGAGTTGCACTCCTGGTTTAGCTCCATCGGCCCACATATTGTGACGTCGTCGACAGCAATGTTGTTCTGTTCATGATTTGCGCATCCACCGAAAATGATTATCTGAAATGATTAATAAGTGGCACTTTGTCATACGTCATTAAATGATGAATAAAAAGAGTATTAGGTTCATAAAAAAGGAAAGTCTACCAAACCAGAGGAGCATACTAACCCGCCCCGTGCTGGGGGGGGGGGGGGGGGGTTCACCATTGAACTCGTTTGTTGTTGTTTTTATCACTCAATAAAACGTCCCCCCTCCTTTCAGCCTTTTCGCAAATATCTAAAAAGCGGCGACGTGCAGGGCCGCCGTTTTTGACAAACCTGTTTTTACGTCTTTTCCGTATATGTTGTAAAAAATTTCAGACCCGGGTCACTCAAGATCAGGCCACCAGGTCACTAGGTGAACTCACGTCATAACTAATCCAATGTCTTCCATAGCTATACCGAGTGACCGATCACTTTGAATCCTTTATTGATTGGTTAGAACAACAGTGTGTACAAAATTTATATCCCGGAACATTGATATCGGTGACGTAAAGTCTGGTCAATTTTGTGACCTCTCCATGATAAGTTAAGTTATGGGACAAAACTGAAATGCACTCCTTTTAGACGAACGTCGTTCTTAACCAGCGCCGGGCCGGTGCTTCGCGACTTCCGCGCGAGGCCGGGCAGGGGGGGGGGAACACCCCCGTCTAACTCGGCTCCTGGGCCACGTAGCGACACGCGGTAAGCGGTATTCGAAAGAGCGTCAAAAAAATAATGACGGAAACGTGTCAGTCATTTTTTAGGTCAGGTCAAAGGTCAGGTCGCCAGAGGTCATCAAAGGTCAAATGTAGCCCATTTCAACAATTTTGGAAATTGCCAATGGCTAACTCGGGAACCAATAGAGCTACAGCGCCGCGGAAAAGCGCATTCGATAATCTTTTTTACAGACTTATCTGAATAATGTCCTCCGATTTGACCTCAGGTCAACGGTTTAGCCTCCAGAGGGCAAAAACTCCAATAATAGCCGTTTACCTTCTGCGGCCGACTGCTGTCGGGGATGGGCACGCTGACCTCGGCCCACTGGGTGCTGTTGGGCCCGGAGGTGTTGGTGAGTGAGAGCAGCGGCTCCTTCTCCTCCACGCCGTCCACCTGGCGGCGCACCTCCAGCGTGCCCGAGCCCGGGTAGTCGGTGCGCAGCCAGTAGCGCAGCGACACGCTCGAGCCCGCCGGGAGCACCAGCGCGCTGGCCATCTGCAGCCGGGCGTACATACACGTATATCTGGTAGGGGTCGGCCGTCAGGTAGGCCACGGTGCTGCCGGCGGCCGGCGGCGGGAAGTCGGGAACGGCCGTGCGCAGCTGCTCGTAGCCGGTGGCCTTCCAGTGGCCGCGGCTGTCCAGGGGGCTGGTGGACCAGAACGGGCCCAGCTCGCCCCTCTCAAAGTCCTCGCAGTAGTCGCCGGCGGCCGGGGTGCCGGCGGCGGCCCATAGCAGGAGCCAGGACAGCATGCCGGCGCGGCGCGGGGGTCGGCAGAGTGAGCTCGACAGGGCCGGCCGGCGGCCGCTCCACATCGGCCTGTATCGGAGCGGCACGGCCACCTGGTCGGTCCCACCGCTAGTGACGGCAGCGCTGCTCCGACAGTACGCGCCGGGATGATCCTCGATATGAAGCCGAAGTGACAGTCATAGTGAGACGCATTTCTGTACCGCTACAAAACGTATATGTAGGTTCGGACCCCCACCCCCACCCTGCGTCTCAGGGTTTCCTGAAGTACTCATAAACCGTTATATGACTTTCGCCGGCTAGGTAATCACCTTCACCTTAGATTAGATCTTAATTTGATATTAAGGAGCATTTATTCGGCGTATGTCGACGAGAAAAAATGAGCCGGTAAAAGAAATCATTCAAAAGACTCATGCGTCAAAAATTATCGACGAAAACATGAAAACGTAAGCAATTAGTGTCTAAAAAAGAGGGTAATGTGTAAACAAAGGAAACGTCATTTTTTGTTTAGTTAAGAGTATATATCCTGGCAGGCGGTGGGCCTCCTGGTCACCATCCGCGCGGTGGGTGAGGGGGAGGGCATTTTTTGCTCCCCTTGTATCTCCGAAATTACTAGGCATTAGACAAATTCGTAAAATTCAAACGGCATTCGATAGCCCTGTCCAATTGAGTAAAACACTCCGCAACCCAGCGAATGTTTTGGCATGGGGAGTGTCGAGCGCTTGGACTTTGTAAAATTTGAGCGGTGTGTGTGTCTCAGAAACAGATGGCCAACACATTCGGCTACGATATGATGCAAAAAAATTACCCGTGGCACCTCCCGTCTGTTCAGGAATGTGGTCGTTTTGAAACAGAAAATGGTGCCTTGGATGTCGGCGCCAGTCATCGTGAAGGAGTTGGTGCCAGGAAATACCTACAAAATACTCGTGAGTGGTGTCGATGCAAGCTGTCGGCTTTCAGGGAGAAGCAAATGTGGCCGGGGAGCTCATCAAGCCTAAATCCGACGCAGAAACTGCAGGGGATTTCCCTGCAAAAGCTTGAAAGCAGTTCATCTTTTACCATCCTCCGACAGCTGACGGAGCGACGAAAATGGGTATCAGCAAATATTTTTGGAGCTACAGCAAAGGATTTGGTTTCCAACATTCCAAATTCGCTGTCAAAGTACGTATATTTGTCTAGTGTACGCATAGGCATCAAAGCCGTATATTTTTGGCTCATTCTTATATGCTTTATTAAAACCCGCGCCCGGCTGGGGGTCCTGGATTTCCACGCCCTGCTGGGGGGGGGGGGGGTGTTTGAACACCCCCCCTTGTAACTCGGCTACTGGGCCACGTAGCGATACGCGGAAGGCGGCGTTCGAAAGAGCGTCAAAAATAACGACGAAATCACTTCGGTCAATTTTTTGGTCAGGTCAAAGGTCAGGTCACCAGAGGTCATTGAAGGCAAAATTTCGTCGATTTCCAGGTCGAGTGTCGAAAATTTCCAAGAAGCCAACGCATAACTCGGGAACCAATGGAGCTACAGCGCCGCGGAAAAGCGCATTCGATAGCCCTATTAACGCCCTTTCTGAGTAATTCTCTCAGATTTGACCTAACGTCAACGGTTTTGCCTGCAGGGGGCAAAAACTGCAAAAATAACCGATTTTTTCGGAAACAGTTTTTCTGCAATAACTTTTGACTCAAGCCTTGTACGAGCTTACTTTTACCGGCATCGTGTTCCTCTCGTCAAGACGCATCGAATGAACTATAACTTGACCTTGAAAGGTCAACTTGAAAATTTGACCTCAGGTCAAGGTCATGACCTGACCGGAAAGGGTCATGTTGCATATCAGTCGATCTGTATCGTCGAGCTGAACACATCTAAGGCGTTTTCATCGCTCTAGCATGCCTCTATCAAAAGTTATTTGCGAAAAACTGTTAGACACCATTCGTGACCTAAGATGACCTCAGGGCATAAACAAGGGTCACGGACACCATTTTCATGTTCTATGTGACTAAACCACTTGTAGTTCGGTGTTTGGGAGTGTTTATAATGTCTTTTGTCCAAAAGAGGCGCATTTCCATTTTCTCCCATTGACTTATAATGGGGAGGTCGCAAAATTGACCTGACCTTAGGTCATCGATATCAAAATTCTGAGATAAACATTTTGTACATGCTATTGCTCTTAGCAATCGCTGAAAGTTTCAAAGCGATCGGTCACTCGGTGTAGCTATGACAGACATTGAAACTTTTTATGAGGTGAGGTCACTTCAAGTGACCTGGTGACCTGACCTTGAATGACCTTGGTCTGAAATTTTCACAACATGTGTAGAATTAATGTATGATAAGGTATACCAAAAACGGCGGCGCTCCGCGCCGCCGTTTTTGAGATATTCGCGAAAAACCACAAGGGGGGGTGTTCAAACACCCCCCCCCAGCAGGGCGCGGGTTAATTAACATGGAAAATGTGTCAACGAACTTTTGAGACACCCTGTAGGTTAAATTTCAAGGTATCTGATCAGATACATGTATCTGTTTATTTGTAATAAATTTCAGAAGTTATATTTGTATCTTTTTTGCAATATCTTTCATTTTTCGAGAACACAAAACGAAACATATAGACTGTGCCACAGTGCTGCTCGCTGCAGCAGCGACAGCCAGCCGGACAGCCCGGCGGTCGTAAAACGGTAACAATAGTTACACCCACCTGCTAATTTGATCGAAGCTATTACGATACGGTGCAAGGCCCTCTAACCAGGTATGGACATCGGCCAATCGGGGCGAATCACGGCCGGCGGGAGGATGACGTCATCGGCCCATACTCCGCCGACTCCGCCCACCCACGGCAGCGAAACTGAATGGGGTTTGCGCCAATTGTTTCGTGATCGATTTTATCCAACTGGAATGCAATAAACGTTCAGCGGCCTCTTAACCCTTTGACTCAATATCCTTGCAACCTTTCAACAGCAAAAAATTGCAGCTAACTTTCTCTATTTTGCAGTCGGTGCCGACGGTACCGACTGCTGTACCTAAGCCGTGGGCCCGCCCGTAGCAAACGGGTAGACAGAAACTAGGTGACCAAAACACAAAACCAGCTGTTTTGTACACGATCATTAGCATGTCATAGGTTGATATAAATGCCAAGCTATGCACAACGCACATTCGTGGCTAGACAGCATAGAAGTTAGAACCAAAAATACTGTCAACAAAATACTGTCAACTACTGAGTTCAAGCGCGGATCCAGCTTGGAGTTGGGGAGGGGGAGGGGGCAACTGTTCATCGACGGCGGACATAGTGACTGTGTGGAACTCATTGTAGTTTTGGTTATCGGCTCGGGAACGGTCGACGGCACTGTGCTGCTGCTAGGTGCCTCCTCTGTCGTTTGACGGGGCTCTGGACTTGGAGCACCTGCTAAGCTTTGACTTACCGCTACGGCTCCGGTGCCATCGGCTCAGAGACCAACAGGCTGTACCGGCCGGAACTGATCGGCGATTCTAATTATGTTAGGCTGATTAAGAGATTCTGCTAGTGCGGGAGGGGCAGATGGAGCCTGGCCGGTGGGTTCTGCCTCAACGCGGGGCTGATGGGGTAAGGTGCAGCCCATATACAAAAAAGTAAAAGCGTTGGAAATATCGCTTCACAAAGTCAGAGCATTTAGCATGGAAACGCTATGGCCCTAGGAACTGAATGTCGTGGCGAATTTCGATGCAACCAAATTTCGGCGGGGACTTGCATCCACCTGCCGCTGGTCAGCCGTGCCACGGACGCTCTGGACTTGTCGCTGCCGGTGCTGGCCGAGCTGGCCGCGCTCTGGGCCGACTGCGCCGAGCCACTGCGGCCATGGTGCCCGACCTGTACCAATAGTAGCTGACGCCGGGGCGGCGCTCGGCGAGGCCGGTGCTAGTCGGAGATGGGGCCGCTGCCGGCTGCGGTGTCGCGCGGTGCAGCTGCTCGGCACGCTGGCCACGCCGCCGCCACCGGCTTGATGGCAGACAGCTTGCAGGCGCAGCTGGCCGCCTGGAGTCAGCGGCCTGTGCTTGAGCTGGCCATGCCATTCGGCATTCGCTGACATGAAGACCAGCCAGTGACCGTATACATTCCTGCCGCGTGTCGTCCAGCTGGCGCTCAGCTCCGGCAACGCGGAGCTAAGACCTCCGGGCTCCGCGTGCCAGCTTGCTGAAAGCCGTGACCGCGTTCACACTAGGTGAACCGCTTGCTACACGGCGCTATCACGAATAAGGCATTTACGCGATAATAACCAGTTCAGAAGTCTTGTACTTACGCGAAAAGCTGAACGAGGGGGTCCAAATGGGTGAATTCCAGATAAAAAGGTCAAATTAGGTCACGCTGGGTCATTTCAGGTCACAAAGGTCACTTTAGGTCACCTCAGGTCACCCTGGGTCAGGTCAGGTCACAGAGGTCACCCAGGGTCACGATGGGTCAGGCCAAGTCACAGAGGTCACCTTAAGTCGCAATGGGTTGGATCACATTGGTCAGGGCTATCATGGGCCGATGACGTCATTCCTGCTCATCAGCTGGCTACAACATCGGCCTATGGCACAGCATTACGGTGTCACCCCCCTGATACGGTGTGAAAAACGAAAAATCGCATCACGCATAAAACTTACCAGCTTCGTCACAAAAAAAGCATTAAAGGTAGTGTGCCACCTTTGAAAGATTTCCCATTTTATTTTTCCTAGGATAAGAAGCGTCTGTTTTTACCTAATATCGCAAAAAAAATCAAAAATGGGCCTGGAATAGTGCCTTTTTCGCCTAAAAGTTTATCGGTTTTTCGATATGTATAACAAATGTAGTGGGCTCACCTGCAAACAGGCGTCGGCAACAATCGCGAATGCGGCGCACATGTGACAATAAGCAAAGGTCATTATAGTGTTACGACGTACGGGAATGAGTTATCAGCTGTCTAATCGTAGACAACACAATGTCGAGCCTTAAACTGTAAGCCTGTATTGGTATTGTTTCTTTTATTTGGCTGTCGAACATTATTTATGGTTTGAAATATGATTTTATGTAAAATAATTGATATGAAAAAGCCGTCTAGTCATAAGTTATGACCCCATTTCACCACACGCGAGTGGCAGAAATGACCATGATCAGCTGACGCAGTTTTCTTGGCCGAAGTCAGAGCGCGCAGCCCGACGCGCCACCACCGCACCACAAAGTATGAGCAGAAGCCGCGCCCAAAGCCAGGGCCCCGGTAACGTGAGGTAGCCGAGTCGGGGCAGCGTGCGCTGACCCAAGCCGGGGCCGCAGCTTTGGGCGCGGTCTACCGCATCCCCGCGGGCAGCCCCGGGCTATCACATGACACCGGGAGGACGCGCGGCTCAGGCTTGGGTCAGCGCACGCTGCCCTGACTCGGCTACCTCACGTTACTGGGGCCCTGGCTTTGGGCGCGGTCTACCGCACCACCTAACAGGCGTGTTCGAAACCGCAGGAGCTGATGATGAACGGGTTTATCGAAACTTGATTGGATGAGCATATCGGTAATAGCGATTTCAGTGTGTGCATTTATTGTTCATAGTGGTGTGAAATGTGGTTGGGGTACGACCGACAACCCGTCGGGGCGAATTTCGCACTGGGGTACTCAAAATTTGAAGAATTTAAGACGTTTCCATGAGTTTTGAAGGTATGGATAAGTTCTAAAAATCCGGTTCTCCTTATCTGGGCCATTAACTCCATACGGTCCAGGAAAGCTGGCACACTACCTTTAAATAACCTATATTGGGACAACACACCAATCGCATAATTCCTCTAAAAATGCCAACTCGTACAAGGTCGAGTTCATTTATGGCCAATATTTTTCTCAGGTTTCAAAGAGACCTCGCCGGCTCGCCTGTCGTACTACATCCTCAATCACTCCGAGCACAATATATTGCTACCACACGGCACGACTCCGCGCGCCGGCCACCTATCGGCAAACGTTCTCGCCGCCGGCCTGGTTCACCAGGTTCCGTTTGCCGGTCTTGAGCAGCTCCTCGCCGTGCACCGTGTTCCCCTTGATGTGCACGGTCACAGAGAAGACGGTGTGCCAGCGACTGTCGGCAGCGGGAACGTGCCGTCAGGGGGTTACCGGTAACGGAGCACTGCACGTCACGGAGACCGCGGAACGAGCCATCGTACCATTCAGGAGGAGGGGGAGAGCGAATCGTCACACGGGAGGCACGGTGGAAATTATCACAGAAAGCACGTAACGTCACGGAATCACGGGGCTTAAACACCCAGCAAACATGCCCACATGGGTCCCATATGGGGTGAACATGGGCCAGATGGGCCCACGTGGGACATGGGCTACAGATGGGCTACCCACATGGGCCCCATATGGGATAAAAATGGGCCAGGTGGGCAAAACGCATGTGGGCTGGAGATGGGCATCCCATGTGGGTCCCATATGGGATGAACATGGGCCAGATGGGCCGACGTGGGACATGGGCTACAGATGGGCTACCCATATGGGTCCCATGTGGGCGCCGCGTGGGTCCCATATGGGGCCTACGTGGGCTGGCCCATATGGGTCCCACGTGTCACCCACTGCCATTCCCATGTGGGACCCATATGGAAGAGGTGGGGGGCCCATGTGGGCCCCATATGGGAACCATGTGGGCATGTTTGCTGGGCAGCACAACCGCGGAACGAGGCAGAAAGCACATGACGAACTTGTGGTGTCGCGCCATCTATGTGAAGGGGCGATACCGGTAGTGAGCGCGCCTGCCTGCCGGCGGGGGCGCACCAATCGCCGGCCGGCGCAGCTCGGGCAGCCGTCTCACGGCGGCGCCCGACCGGGCAGACCGGGATTCGTTTTACGCCTAGAATACACCTTATACAGCTGTGCTCGGATGGCGCGCGGGAGCTCGAGTGGAGGACGGATTACCTCGAGCAGAGGCCAAAACAGGACTTCGTGAAATCGCGAGTTTTACTTTGCAAGAATTTGACGCTGCCACTTACAAGGTGCTGAAAAAGCACCCCCTGAGATTATGACAATCTCCACTTCTGACAGTGACATCGGATGTCAGCCTGGCGGTGTCGCGGTGCCCGCTGACAGCTCTCCGTTGTTGTGACGCCGTCACTGCCGATAGAGATCCCACCTCGCGTGCCGGCAGTCTGCCAGACGTGCTGGGCGGAGGCCAGGTGCCGTCAGCTACCGGCCGTCCGCGCTGGGGCAGTCTTATGATCTGGGACAGTCCAATGAGCTGGGACAGCACTATGAGCTGGGACAGCTGGGACTCGGAGACGGGCTCACTGCTGGGACGCTGCAGGAAACGCTAACTACAAACGCTGCTAATGAGAGGTTTAATGGAGACGTTTGGGACTTCTGTCGAAGCTAAAGTGTCTCGTGTAGGAACCACTGCCTGTGCCGGGCCGGGGTAAACACCGGGCTGCCAGGACGGCTGCTCTGGAGACTGCGGCCCATTCCGGGCCCGCGGTAGAGCGGGACGGTCTCGGCGCGCGCTCAGTCGGGCCGGCACCGTCGGCCGAGTCGCAGGTGCTGTGGCACAAGTGTGGTACTTAAATAGCGCAGATCGGCCGGCGCGGTGGTCACGACAGTCGGTGGCAGAGCCCGGCCCGTGCTGCTGACAGTGGCAGAGACACCGGAACAAAGATCGGAGACGGAGACGCGCAGACGGAACGGAGACTGAGACTGAGGCAGAGTCATAAAGACGAACAGGCGGGAAGACGTAAGTAGAGAAGAATACTTAGACGGACAACAATAGACGGACAGCTAAGCGGAAAGGCGGTATCGTCGGCGGTGTAGTGAGCTTCTGTATACCATGGAGAGCTGCCGACGCTGGTTCGAAGAGCGGCTGAGCGGCTGCTGAGCGCTGCGTGAGCTGCCGACGGCGGGTGCCGCCGGTGCCAAACACTGTCTGTGCGCGGCGCACCTACCCTGCCACGGGCCGGCCGACGGCGCTGTCAGCGGCGCAGTCTGGCAGCGGGTGACGAGGTAGGCGGAGGGCGGGCAGTGTGAGGGCGATCCGAGAAACGAGCTGGCCCAGCTGCAGTGAGGCGGTGAACGGAGTCACACCAGATACAGTGACCCAGAGAGCAGGATTTGTCACCTGTAGTGACTCGCGGAAATTATTCGTGATAATTACTTTATGCATGATAGAACCGCGCCACAAGGTGTGCGAGTGCTGAGTTAGTTCAGGTGATAGGTACCGTGTTACCACTGAAGTGGTAGAAAAAAGTGTCTAAAGTGATTTCGTTTGTCAGTGATGTCTCACAGCGCTCATGCTGACGGAGCAAAGTGAAGTGAGCGTCTCAGTGACAGCTTCGGTCGAACTCGAGCGGGGTACTTTCCAGTGACTGAGCATGAGCGACCGGCCCAGAAAATCCGGCCACAGCTCCAGTGAAAGGAAGGGAAGCATTCACCAGATCAGGAACCTGAAGCTGGAGGAGGTAAGTCAGCCGCAATGCCGGATATCCCATTGCACGATAAACGACTGCAAATGCTGACAGGTTGCTAAATGAGCGGTTTGATTTGCTACAGACGCTGAATGTCTGTGTGACTGTGACTGGTGAAATAGAGACGCGTTCAGACTCTGGCTTCCTCCATGTCAGGTGAAGCTGGAGGAGCAGTATGAGGTGCTGCAGACTCTCTGCGAGGTGTGGTCCGGCCGTATTTTGCTGGCTGAACACCGCGCCAGCCGACACGAGGTCATCCTCAAGGCGCTTCACAAGGTGGCCACCAGCCGGGCCGACTTTCTGCGCGAGTTCCACTACAGGTGAGCTCGGCCGCTTCCAGTGTATCCCCCCGGTACTGAACTACGCTCAAGACGGAAGCCATGGTCCACTCTGTCTTATAAAGGGTGATTGAACGGATGATCGCTTCGTGTGTGACGCGTGTGCTGACCCGTACCTCCCACCCGGCCGGCAGTTACTTCCTGAGTCCCCACCGGAGCATCGTGACCACGTACGACGTGGCGTTCAGTACGTCCGACATGTTCGTGTTCGCCGAGGAGTACGCTCAGTTCGGCGACCTGGCCTGCTACGTCTCCAACGGCGGCATCGGCGAGCGCAACACCAAGCTGCTGGCGCCTCAGCTGGTCGCTGCGCTCGACTTCATGCACAGCAAGAGCCTGGTGCACCGCAACGTGCGGCTCGACAACATCCTGGTCTTCAAGAGCGACCTGTCGCGCGTCAAGCTGGCCGACTTTGACCAGACGCGGCCGGTGGGCTGGCGCGCCCGGCGCGGCGACGAGTGGGCGCCGTACGCGCCGCCCGAGGTGGTCAGCCAGCCGCGCGGCGAGCTGTACACGGTGGCGGCCGCGCACGACACCTGGCAGCTGGCCGTGGTGCTAGTGGTGTGTCTGACCGGTGCCCTGCCCTGGCAGCGCGCCGACAAGACCGACGCCCGGTACGCGGCCTTCTGCCAGTGGCGCGGCTACCGGGCGCTGCGCGCTCCGCACCGGTTCGGCGAGTTCTCGCTCCGGCTGCAGGGCCTGCTGCGGCGGCTGTTCGAGCCGCGCGCGCGCCGCCGCTGCGCCGTCACCGAGATCGGCCGCCACCTGGGCCACCGCTGGACGGCCCGCTCGGCCTCGGCCGCCGCCGGTGACGGCGTGGACGCCGGCGACGCCACCTCGGTCTGCTACTCGACGTGGTCGGTGCACTCGTGTCAGCAGCAGAAGAACGCCGTGCTGGCGCCGCTGCGCGCCCTCGGACTGGAGACGGTCGTCGATCACGACGCCAAGCGGCAGCGGCTGCGGGACTGGGTGGCGCTGACGGCGCGCGGGCCCGCCCTCGAGGAGGGTGAGCCGGAGCTGACGGAGGGCCGCGGCGGCGGGAGCCAGAGCTCGGCGGCGTCGGCGGCCTCCTGTCCGCGGCACAGTCCGGCCGGCTCGCTGGCCGAGGAGGACGCCGAGTAGACCCTGAACTGTCGGGTGAACTGGCGTGGTAGAGAGCTCCGACTCCAACGACTGGACTCGGCCAGACTCGTGCGCTATCCAAGTGGTATACGATCAAAAAGGTCACGATCAAAATGGTACTCGATCAAAATGGTAGACATACGATCAAAATGATAGATAAACGATCAAAATTAAATAGCGTACTTTTACAACAACAAGTACGTGTTGACCAATGCTGTGCACTGGCAGATGATTGTAGATTATTTACCAAGTCTCGCCGTGGCGAAACTCCTAAAACGTTTGTATCACGGTGAGGCTAAATATCCCGTGTCTGTGCAGTGTGAGCGCATGTCGATGCCGCTATCGTTGCTCTGTTGTGACTGTTCGCTGCATGATTGCTTCGTATGACTGCAACTGCCAGCCGCCAGAAGCTGAGATGAAGCGACTGCCTCTTGGTGTGCCTGGACACAATCGGTGGCTTTGGACCTGGGCCGCCGTCTGCGGTTCATGTTCCATGTAACGAGCATCACCTATTTACCGCGTGCATGTCTTCCTCGCATTATTTTTGTGCCAGACCAATCGGATTGATCCTCACACATGTCATAAGTGAACGGTGTGACATTTGATATACCGAAATAAATGATATTCATTGTTAGTGCTATGTGTGTCCATTACGGAGAAGTGTTCTGTCTAGATGGAAACGGCGGTCGGTCCCCAGGCCTATATATGGGGTGCTTATCTATCAGTCTATTGTAACTTGTTGTTTACCTAATAGGATGTGCTCATTTGTTCGCATAGGGTATGGAAAATTGTGCTATTCTCTACCGGCCTCATAACGTTCTATCAAAACGTCCCAACCGGTCGTCGGCCGTCTGACGTACCCAGGGCATATTTTAAGGATTTTTCACTGCGTCCCAAAGGTGGCATAGGGCACACGCTTTGATCGGAAAGGGCACATTGCAAGCGAAATAGTAGCCTCATGAGTGGGACAGTGCCTAACGCCTGGAAACACGCTCTGGTCACGGCTCTACCAAAGACCGGTGATTTGAACGATCCTTCCAAATTTAGACCCATCTCTGTGGTGCCTGCAATTGCAAAGATAGTTGAAAGAATTGTCCACTCTCAACTTAGTTCATATTTTAGCCAACACGATTTATTCTCACATGCACAGCATGGCTATCGAATGCATTTTTCCACTGAGACCGCGCTCACCGTCATCATAGATAAGATCCTCATGGCCATGGACGCCGGTGATATCGCATTGTTAGTTCTGATCGATTTGTCCAAATGTTTCGATGTTGTTGATCATCAGCTGCTCTTATCCAAACTCAAAATGTATAACGTAGACACCACATGGTTTGAAAGCTATCTTAGTAAACATACACAACAGGTTCAGATTAAGCATCCTTCCGGACACACTGTTCGCTCTCGCAGCCTCCCCAATGAAATGGGCGTTTTCCAGGGCACTGCTCTGGGGCCACTCTTGTTTTCAATTTTTTTCGAACGATCTGGCGTTGTATTCAGGGGACGCTATGGTAGTACAATATGCCGATGACACGCAAATTTTAGTGACCGGAAAGAAAAACAAGCTACAGCAACTTGTGACAACCATGGAGAACACCTTATCGGTCGTGCTTGATTGGTTCACTAGCCACTCCATGAAAGTAAACACAGCTAAAACACAACTGATTGTATTCGGTACGAAGGCTATGCTGCGTCATGTGCCTCCTGTTAGCATTAAGTTCGGCTCAGCTGTCATTACTGAGAGTCCCACAGTAAAGAACCTTGGCGTGGTGATGGATAGACACCTTACCTTCGAACCGCACGTCGATCAGCTTGTAGCGAGGTCAACAGGTATACTGATCGCCCTGTCTCATGCCAAACATGTACTTCCCAAAGAGACGTTGGTTCGTATCGTCAGTGCACTTGTGCTCTCCTCTATCAGATATTGCATCGCACTGTATGGCACTTGCGGTGTAACGCAGCTCCACCGAGTGCAAAAGTTGATCAATTTTTGTGCGCGGATTGTGAGCGGAAGGAGGAAGTACGATCACATATCTGATGTCGTAAAGGACCTTTGTTGGCTTAGGGCTGATCAACTGGTCTGCTATCACACTCTCTGCCTGCTGAAGAGAGTCATGTTCACGGGTCAGCCAGGTGATATAGCCGCGATGCTGACTACTGCTGACCATGGCTATGATACGAGACAATCTCACCAGCTAAGGCGCTCACATGCTGTAAGCACCTCAGGAGTCCGCCGATTTAGTTTTAGAGCAGCTGATTTGTACAACCACCTCCCACCCGATGTACGTAATGCCCAGCATATCTATCAGTTCAAGCGCCGTCTTAAAGATTTTCTTCTAGACGATGATATGATGTGAGGCGATGATACGGATGTGTCTGGTTGGCCGATTGACCTCTGACCCTAGTGGTGGTGATGTTGTGTGTGTGTTTTTTTTTCATGTCATCTTTTATATTATCTCGTTTTATGTCCCACCTTTTTATTCACAAGACGTGTAACTTTTAAACAGCCACTGTAAAGTGGAAAGTTGCTAAATACATGAATTGAATTGAATTGAATTGAATTGAAATAGTATATAATGCAAGTGAGATAATGTACATACAGATACATTGTGTACTGTGCTGGTGGAGGGGCACTGCAAGCGGGATATTGGGAGCGGGCTGTGATTGCTTTTGGCCAGTCTCGAAATTCGCCCAGTCGTAGTGCGTTCTTTATCCGCATTCAAAGGGTGGACCGGCGATTTAATGACATTTACATTGTTAGTCACTCGTTTTCCTGAACGGCGTTGGGCGTGTTTGACCTCCCTTGACGCACCAAATTGTACCTATGCTTAGAGAATAAAAATGAATATGCACATGATTAAAATGTGATACATACGTCTCTTCATGCGTTTTTCACCCTTATCAATCGATTAAAAATAGAGGTTGACGTGTGAAACATTGCCAATTTGCATTGAAGATACTATGTGTTTGAAAAAATTAGATGACGTAAGGTCAAACAGTACCCACCTAAGTTGTGACAAGAAATCATCGGATTTTAAAGCTACATAAAAAATCCATCATAGATTAATGCTTTGGATGAACGGATGCTTTGGATGCTTCGGATTTCGCTTCCTTACTGCCTATCATGTAATATAACCCAAACTTTTCCCAATGGAAGTTCCTTTGTTTAATTATTATGCCCAGAAATGTGTCGATTTTGTGCCATTTCCGGGCGCTTTGGGGGGGGGGGGAGCATGGCCCCGTGGCCCCCTCTATATCCTCCTATGGCCAGACGGCCATGACGGCCCTGATCTGACCGTATGCCATCAAATGTCAAACTTCGCAATGATGCGATATTTTTTTTTCGGAAAACGTGCCGGTGTCTCAAAAACTATTATAGCTAGGAGTGCGCAATCGATAGGAGAAAAGCAATCGATATATCTTGAACAGCTCTTTCGTCAATATTTCGTCAGAATTGAGTTCAGATCAACGGTTAAGGCTCCATAGCCAAAAACGGGTAAAATTACAATTTTTGTCAATATAGGTTTCATGAAAAGCTTTTGAACTAAAAAAAGGTAGAAAATTTTCATTTGCACGATCGTTCTTCTCTCATTTTTACCTCGAAATGTCAAGGTCAGAACTTGACCTCACATTAACCCGCGCCCCGTTGGGCTCTGCCGAGCAACGCGCCCGGTTGGGGGGGGGGGGCATTTTGGCCCCCCCCCTAAGATCTCGAGAACCACGCAACATAGCGACAAGCGGTAAACGGCGTTGGATAGCCCCAACGGGGAACTACCTTGTGACCCAATTTTATTGACCTAGGTCAAACCGATGACGTCACAGGTCAGGTCAAAGGTCCAATTTTCACCGTTTACAGGCACTTCAAGAAATGCGTTGTAAAATCGAGTAAAATGCATTTCTTTGAAAATCATCGATGGGGAAATGTTCTTCAAACACATTTTGCTATTTAAAGTCACTGATACCAGGTCAGGTCACAGAGGTCAGGTCACGGGGGGGTCACAATATGAAAGTGTCGTGTGATACATGTTTTATGGTCCATTTTACATGACAAATGCGATTATATGGGTCAGGCAGCCTTTGGGGCCAGCTTAGATCACGTTTTGGTCAAGGTCAGGTCAAGGTCAGGTCAAGGTCAGGTCAAATTAGGTCAAATTTCAAAGTTAATATTTTTGCATAAAATGGGTATCGAATCGATGCAGCTCGTCACGGGGAGTTCAATGGTGGTCTTTGTTTTGCCGTACGTGGTCTAGAATTGCTAAAAATTGAGTTCAAAAATTTCACGTCATCATTTTTGAACAGTTTTTTCGCTATAACTTGGCCAAAAAACGAGATATCGATCTGAAATTTGGTATGTATATAGAAGAGCGCTGGGACTATCACCTATATTCCGTTTTTTTTCGAAATTCGGAAATTTTTTGGATTTTTTCAAAGTTTTTCTAAAAAAATCAATTTTTTGATTTTTTTTTTGGTCAAAAACCAAAAATTTTGAAAATCCGAGATAGCAGTTTTGTAGCGCCGTTTTTTGTCTCCTAGATCATATAAAGAACTTTGAAATTGCTTGATAACTGTAGATTTGGTGAGCGTTTCAAGATTGCATGTTTTTTGCTCATTTTTGCTCGAACATGACCTCAGTTTGACCTCAATAACTCCTGACCTAAGGTGACCTAAGACTTGAAATTTGGTGTGAAGGTGTCAAATTGATGCCCGGGAAGGTACTGAAAATTTGGCGGCGCTGCGCGCCGCCGTTTTCTTGCTATTCAGGAAAAACCACAGGAGGGGCCAAAATGGCCCCCCCCAACGGGGCGAGGGTTAAGGTCATTTCGTGACCAAGATAGATCATGTCGCATATCAGTCGATGCGTTTCGATGAGGTACCTCAAAACAATGATACAATCCACTGTGCATGCAAAAGCCCTGTAGGGCCGGATTTTGGGCCAGGCTCCGGGCCTGCGGGCTCGACCTTGACATCTCTAAACAGGACCTCGGGGAAGGGCAGGACACAGAGTCTGAGCCCTAAGGACAGGGCAGGCACAGGCCATGAAGCTAAGATAAGACGGATACTTGAGGGCTGGGTAGGATGCAGGGTCCGAGGGCAAGGCAAGGCGCGGGTCTGAGGCTATCATTACACAAGGCCGGAGAGCAGTGTAAGACACAGGGCCTTAGAACACCTGATGATCAACACACCTGGTGGCAGGGCAACACGCAGGATCTCAGAGCAGGGCAAGAAATAGTACCTAAAGGTAGAGCAAGACATAAGACACAGGTATGGCACAAGGCCCGAAACACCGCCCACGTCTTGTCATACCTTCGGGCCCCGAAGGTATGACAAGACGTGGGCGGTGTTTCACGGACGCTGCTATCAAATTCCGCGAGCTGACGTCATACTTGTGGTAGTGTTTGAGCAATGGGCCTGTTGATGTCTCCATGGAAACCCAATTTGACACGTGTAATAGCAACGTGCTGCTATCACCGGTGAAACAGGGCCAGGGTATGGGGCCTGAGGGCAGTGCAAGGCTCAGGGCATGAAGGCAGAACAAAGCACGGGTTCTGAGGACATGTAAGGGCACGGGGCATGAGGACGGGAAACGGCACGGGACCTGAGGGCGGGAGACACCACAGGGCCTGATGACAGGGCAGGGCACAGCGCCTGAGAGCGGGCATGGGACACGAGACCTTAGGGCAATGCAGAATACAGGGCTTGAGGGCAGAGTAGGAGACAGGGTCTCATGGCATGGGACGGCACAAGGCCTGACGACAGGGCAGAGCACAGCAACTTAGGGCGAGGCAGGGCACGGGCCTGAGGGCGATACAACGCATAAGGCTTAATGGCAGAATAGGGCACAGGGTCTAAGGGCAGGGCAATGCACATGAGGCCTGGAAGCAGAACATGACAGGACAGGGCCTGAGGCAGGGCAAGGCATTAGGCTCGAGGATGGGCGCGGGGCCGGGGCATGAGGACATGGGAAGGCACAAGGCCTGATGGCATGGCAGGGCACAGTACCTGAAGACAAGGCAGCGGCACGGGGTCTGATGGCAGGACGTGTCACAAGGCTTGAGGGCAGAGAAGGGCAGGGGCCCCAAACTAGGGTAGGGCAGGGCACGGGGCCAAAAGACGGGAAGGCAGCGCATCAAATTTCCAGGCAGAATATATAAAGTATCGTGTTTGAGGGCAGGGCAGAGCGGGGCACAGGGCCTGAATGCAGAGCAGGGCACAGGGCCTGAAGAAAGGGCAGGGCAAGGTACAAGACCTAAGGACAGGGCACTGGGCAGGGCACATATCTTAGGGGTATAGTAGGGAAGAACATAATAAGGTGTATGACCAAGGGTAGGGCAGGGCACAAGGACTGGAGAGGGCATGTATGTGCTTAGGTACATAGTAAATCAGGGTACAAAGCAATCGGAAAGCCAACATCTTTTACACAGTAAAAGACCGAGGCATGTTACTTATTTTTGCTCGCACTTTTCGGCTGAAACCGTGGCATTTCAGTGTGGGACGCAGTGGTCCAAATTTCGCGAGGGCTACGTCCCAAAGGCAGGGGGCTGCGTCCCAAAATGGGACGCAGTCAGTATGTTAAAATATGCCCTGGACGTACCCCAAATCATTCCCCGGTCACCTGTTTCAGCACCGTTTCACACCTCGGTGCGAAGATCGGTTATAGGTCGGGCCGGGGTGGCTGGAGGAAAACCGGGTCGACGGAAGTGGTGCACGTCGGCGTGTTTTCGTTGGCAGGGGCCGCCGAACGCCGGGCTCCGCAGGCCCGCCCGGCGCCCGGCGGCTGTCGGCTGCCGGCGGGGCGTGGCCCGCCGCCAGACGGGCGGCACGCCGAGCACCGCTAGGGGGACCGAACACCGCACTGGAGCACCGTTAGGGGGACGGAACACCAGACGGGGGAGCACCACTAGACAGGCGGGACGGAGCAGCTGACGGAGGACGGAGCACCACTTCACGGGGGGGGGGGGAGTGCCTGCTTCTGCTGACATTCTGTGTGACAGGGGGTCATCTAACAAAGGGAATGGCAGGTCGACAGGTGCGGGATGGCTGTCACCACTGAGGAGGAAATACAGTCACCCGGTTACGAATAGATGACTAACAGTTCCATAGGCCGATATTTTTCTCGTCCCAGACTCTTCCCTAGCTGTCCGTTCAACACTGTCCCGTCTGACGCCCGAGATAAGGCCGTGGTATGTAGTGGTCACCTGTTACGCCAGATATCCCGAATCCGAGAGGTGCCAACAGCCACCGGGCGGGAACATTAGGGTCAGGGTCAGCGGGGAGGGGGGGGGGGGGGGCACGTCCCACAGACCGAGGTCAGCCCCGAGCTGAGGTTTCGGGTGCGTGTGACCCGCGCAGGTGTCATCCCAGGGACATCAGTCATGCAATGGAGTCTCGGATAATCTGCTCCAGACTTCCTTCACAGCAGTTGCACCAGGTGACGATCAAAGCCGAGACCCGTGCCAAACGGCCCTTCACCAGACAGAGACGGGATTCAGACGCCGGCAGGGAGCTGCGCGCTAACTCCGTCCCGGGGCTGAGTTCTTTTCACGGTAGTCGCCGCGCCGGGCCGCTGATCTGAGGCTGCCCGGGACGTCTCACTGCAGACGGGTGGCAGGCTCTGTCAGTCGCAGAAGCTCTGTTTACGTTCCCCACTCAACTCCGGCAGTCCCCGCCAGATGTCAGCGCGGTCGGTCCGCCCGCGGCGGCCCGGCGCAGACACTACTGAAGAGTTATGTGTGATGACAGGTGTTATTTGTCCGTAGCCTGAAGGTTAAATATGATAACAGATTACTCAGCACACCGTTGTTGGCACGTACCCACCCCAACACATAACTTCAAGTCGGCTAGACGTGTAGAGCTTATAGACGGCGAGCGCGAACCCATCATCCCAGCTGGAGAACATCATCAACCCAGTCATATACACTACAGCACATTAAACCCTGGTCCTCTCGTCATCCGTTTATTGAAAAAGTCATCTGCGAAGTGCATGGCCGGGGCCGAGGGCTGCGCTATGTACAAAACGTCCTCCACACGGCCGCCGGCCGAACCACTAGTTCTGCAGCCGGCCGGCAGATGGCAGGCGCGGCGCCGTCCACCACGGGACGCCGCTAGCACAGGAATCAAGCAGAAAGCACCATTTCACGGGTTTGGCGGGCGGTCGCAGCGCCCCGAGGGCATACATAGCGGTGATCAGCGGACGCCTGGTAAACAATACAACGAATAAACTGTTAGAAACCAGCAACTTAACTAGCGCTGCGCGGGATGGCCCGTCCCGGCCCGCAGCCGCCGCCGCGCCGCCGGCGACACGTACAATTCGTTGTCTATTTAGTGGCCGGGCGCGACGGTCCAGCGGCGCCCTCTGAGACGCTCCGTCTAAAAATATCGCACGGCGGTCCGGGGTCGCGGCCGTCTCTCTCTCTCTCACACACTCTTTCTCGTTCCCTCTCTCCACATTGGGACAGGCGAGAGGGCCGCGCGACACATCATGACTACACCGGGCGGCCGGCCGGTCCTGCGCCGTCCGTTCGCCGCACTCTGTCCATCGGTCCGCCGCTGTACCACTGTCCGCCGGCCAGCTCCCAGCCAGCAGGGGGACGGCCAGCCGCCGCAGCGCCGCCCGTCAGCACCGGTAACACCCGGCCACCTCACCGGCCGGGTCGGCGCGTCTCTGTCTGTCTGTGTCCGGGGGCACGGCCGTGCGCGTCCGGTTCTGTCTGTATTCGGCTGCTTGTTACATGTAGTCTGTTCAGTGTTGCGTTTGTGTTTTAATATTATCTTTGGCCGGACGCCGGGGTCCGTGTGTGTGTGTCGGTTTGTGTCAGTGATGTCTGTACCTCCCTCTCCCTCAGATGGCTGGCTGTGCGCTCTATCGCCGGTGTGCCTCCCTCCGTCCGGGCGGCGCCTCCCGCGGTCCGGTCCGGCCCGGTCGGTCCTCCAGCCGCTCTACGTGTGGTAGGCGGTGACGTAGGTGTTGGGGAAGAGGCCCTTGCGGTCTCCGATCTCGCCGTTCCACCAGTGCTGGTCGGAGCGGTCCGTCACCGTGATGATGTCGCCCCGCTGAAACTCCAGCTCGCCCTGTTCCTGTGGCTTGAAGTCGTACAGCGCCTGCACATGGTACTGCAACGGACCGAGACGCGGGCTCAGTCAGGCGGGACGGTCCCGCGGCGCTCCCAGTCCGCCGGGGGGGGGGGGGGCTCCGTCTGATACTGGCAGGTCGGCCGCGGGACACCGGTGTCCGCGGAGGGACTGGGAAAGGCTCTGTCTTATACCAGCGCACATAGTACTGAGATACCTAAGGGTTCCAGTGACCAGTTGTCAGGGTTCTGTGAATATCCCCCGCCGCCCCAGCCACCCCGCTGTGTAATCGGACCGAGTATAACCAGCCCCGCTCGAGTGAGCGCGAGGGCGAGGGTCTTACTTTTATCCAAGCAGGTAGAAAATTTATATTGAGACCAATAGGTTCACTACTCAGTAGCGGGGACGGCCGAGGGGTACACAATACCGAGAGGGGCACTAGGAGTTGGGACTCACGGTTTTCCATTCTGGGTACCGACAAAACACTTGAAATGGGCTGTGAATACTGCCACTACTGATACGTGAGACCATGTCCCTAGTAAGAACCCTCATTGACCCCCTGTGAGACCATGTCCCTGAGAACCCCACTGACCTGTGAAAACATGTCCCTGAGAAACCCCACTGACCTCCTATGAGACCATGTCCCTCAGAACCCCGCACTGACCTCCTGTGAGACCATGTCCCTGAGTTAAAGAACTCCCACTGACCTCCTGTGAGACCATGTCCCTGAGTTTGATGTCCTGAGAGCGACTGACGCTGGCAGAGCGGTGGTATTCGACCAGCTCGTTCAGTGAGCTGAACTTGACCACCCAGAGGAAGAACTTGCCGCTGGCGTCCCTCAGCACCTTGAAATGCTGCACGCCGTCCCCGCACCTAGAGGTAACGGGGGGGGGGGGGGGGGGTCAGTCGGTGGGACAGGTGGGGTGAGGGGTCCCACACAGGTCCGGTGAGGGGTCGGTGGGACAGGTCCGGTGAGGGGTAGGTGGGACAGGTGAGGGGTCAGTGGGACAGGTGAGGTGAGGGGTCGGTGGGACAGGTGAGGTGAGGGGTCGGTGGGACCGGTGAGGGGTCGGTGGGACAGGTGAGGTGAGGGGTCAGTGGGAGGGCAAGGACGGATCAGTGGGGAGGAAAGCCCCCCGCCGGGCTCAATCTTATAAACCGGGGCAATAAAAGATTCCGCTCGATCAATCCATCGATAGCATGCAATCTTATCAACATCGTAAGAGCGCCTCTCCTATTCACGGGAGTTTATCACAGGACCTTTGCCAATCTGGTTATGCTCTACTGCATTAGTAACATTGTCAGACACACCGTGGTCACCTTCATAAAAATACATCGCCAATAACAAGCTGCGTCCACCTCC
The DNA here is from genome assembly GCF_019059575.1 of Amphibalanus amphitrite. Classification (NCBI taxonomy): domain Eukaryota; kingdom Metazoa; phylum Arthropoda; class Thecostraca; order Balanomorpha; family Balanidae; genus Amphibalanus; species Amphibalanus amphitrite. Next base: position 65,520 of record NW_024883107.1, on the reverse strand, counting down.
TATCATGTGCAGAAACCACACCGTAAAGGAGTTTGTAGCGTGCTTTTAGCTACTTGCAAAGTGTAACACACTAACGGCTATAATACTCCACCTTTTGCATTATACTAACGTTGAGCCTACTCCACACTGAAATAAGCTGATGCGGGGTGGATGAATATATTATCCATAGCTTTGTGTGGTACTTTTGACGCTGCAAATAAGCCATATCGCTATCGCCGGCTGCTCCCAGCAGCAATGGCGTAGTATTTGGAGAGTAGTACGCCAGCTGATAAGATAGGACCGGCAGCTGATTGTAGCGGACTGAAACTGCTGTGGGCGCTGGGGAATCCGTCCCCCGTCAGCCCCTCAGACAGGACACTGGACGAGGAACCAGCGCTGATCGAGGGCCGACCCGCACAGCCGGGCAGGGAGCCGATCACCTCCCCGGTACCGCCCGGACACCCAGTAGGGGGAGCCACCACCCCAGTACCGCCCGGACACCCAGTAGGGGAGCTAACACCTCCCCGGTACCGCTCGGACACCCAGTAGGAAGAGCCACCACCCCGGTACCGCCCGGACACCCAGTAGGGGGAGCCACCACCTCCCCGGTACCGCTCGGACACCCAGTAGGGGGAACCACCTCCCCGGTACCGCCCGGACACCCAGTAGGAAGAGCCACCACCTCCCCGGTGCCACCCGGACACCCAGTAGGGGAACCACCTCCCCGGTACCGCCCGGACACCCAGTAGGGGAGCCACCACCTCCCCGGTGCCGCCCGGACACCCAGTAGGAAGAGCCACCACCTCCCCGGTGCCGCCTGGACACCCAGTAGGGGAACCACCTCCCCGGTACCGCCCGGACACCCAGTAGGGGAGCCACCACCTCCCCGGTACCGCCCGGACACCCAGTAGGAAGAGCCACCACCTCCCCGGTGCCGCCCGGACACCCAGTAGGGGAACCACCTCCCCGGTACCGCCCGGACACCCAGTAGGGGAGCCACCACCTCCCCGGTACCGCCCGGACACCCAGTAGGAAGAGCCACCACCTCCCCGGTGCCGCCCGGACACCCAGTAGGGGAACCACCTCCCCGGTACCGCCCGGACACCCAGTAGGGGAGCCACCACCTCCCCGGTGCCGCCCGGACACCCAGTAGGGGGAACCACCTCCCCGGTACCGCCCGGACACCCAGTAGGAAGAGCCACCACCTCCCCGGTGCCGCCCGGACACCCAGTAGGAAGAGCCACCACCTCCCCGGTGCCGCCCGGACACCCAGTAGGGGAACCACCTCCCCGGTACCGCCCGGACACCCAGTAGGGGGAGCCACCACCTCCCCGGTACCGCCCGGACACCCAGTAGGGGAGCCACCTTCCCGGTACCGCCCGGACACTCAGCGCCCGCGCTATCACACGGGGAACACCGCCGCTAAACACGGCGACACGCGCCGCACGACCGGTGACAACGCCCTACCGGAGCCCAAAGCAGATATGGAGACGATACGCAGGTATGTCTAACACCAAACGTCAAGGAAGCGAAGGCCCTTAAAGTCTCTGACGATAGCAGAGTACCACTAATACAGTGTCTGAGTGACCTGAATGCGCCGGGGAGGGACGGGGTGACGCCCCCACCCCTCCCACGGAGCGGGCCGGGCCGTTTGGAGTCGGCCCAGCCAGTCGGGAGCCGCCCATGACGCGACGCACCGGGCCGGCCACACCGTGACGTCATACTGACGTCACCCGAGTCGGGCCGGACCACCGACGGCGTCCGACACCGGCGAAACGGCCCGCGCTCCGCCGCCGCCACACAGCACAGCTCAGCCGCGCGCTGACAGTGCGGACTAGGTACGGACTTTCAGTTGAATTTATTCACTTAGATCCGAGTTATCTGGAGAGCACACGAGGATAGAACCGAGGAGCTGATCTCGCCTACTTTGATCCCATGTAGAAGAATGGTGTTATTGTTTCCGTTTTTTAAACTCCTGCTTGAACCAGTAGTTTTGACAACAAGCAAAATAGTTTTGACTTTTGGTCAAGAAAGCAAAAGACACGATTTTGTCTTATTTTCTTAGCCTCCAATGTGTCATTCTCGGTCTCATACCTGAACAATTATTATGAACGAGCGCAAAGTACCTAGTCCTTTCACAGAAAAAGCCTTAGGAAGGGCATTGGGCAGCCTAGCCTGTAGCACTTTTCAGAGGCTGATGTCACAGCAACTGCTTGGAGCCGAAAGACTTCTAGTCTATTGCTAGGACCTAGCATAGGCACATCCCTTCTTCCTAAGCTCAAACTACTTTCTATGTCTCGAACCCAGTGGATGACCACCACTGTCTAGCGCACGTGCCACGTGCAATATCAAGAGGTGTCAAAATCAGACGATGCATTTCCAAACAACACGGCTGGGTCGTAACTTTACGAGGGTGGGGGCAGGTGGCGATTCCACACCTCCAGAGGGGCTGAGCCGGTTGTGCGACAAACTGGTACACTGCTGACACCAGCTGGCGGCTGCCTCAATGAGTTTTGGCCTCACGGTTCCTCAAAATTAAGTCAGTGGTCTCTCTTTGCAAGTGCTCAGGGCTATGGTTCGCGTTCGTTTGTCGCCAAGCTCGCGTTCGTTTGTCGCCAAAAACGCTTCTTACCTGCTGGATAATACTTTGCTTTACATACTAGCACCCTGCTAGCACCCAGGGGGTTACGGATATATGCTGCCACATAGGGAGGGCTCAGTAGACAGATGCCGTCACGGGGTGTCAAGGTTTTGTCGATTTTCAAGACTTTGCTGTGCAGTAAATTATCTTTTTTTCAGGCTCTAAGGGAGCCTAAAGGTCGATAACAAACTGTCTTAGAGTATAAAATCCTCGGAAAATTAATATTGGCGAAGATTGGTATACACCCGCTGACGTCATCTGTCAAGGTCACCGATGTAAACAAACGGCTAACCATTCTACCTCCATATACGGCCTTGCTAGCACCTATTTGTTGGCTACATGATCCCTGTGAATTCCCTCGGGCAGTCAGTGTCGGTGAGGCGGGACGGACGGCGGCACTCACTTGACGCTCAGCGAAAAGTCGGCCGGGGAGCTCTCGCTGACGCGCACCACAAACGCGCCCTCGTGCTTGTTCATCAGCATCTTCTCGGCATCGGCGCGTGTGATCCTGCCGTAGTACCAGCTGAAAACACACATTCTGAGTCAGTATCAGCTGAAAACACACACATTCCGAGTCAGTATCAGCTGAAAACACACATTCCGAGTCAGTATCAGCTGAAAACACACACATTCCGAGTCAGTATCAGCTGAAAACACACACACATATTGAGCCAGTACAACTGCTGTAAACGCACATACAGTCACTACCAGTTGAAAACACACATGACTCAGTAGCAGCTGAAAACACATACAAGCTGTGTCACTACCAACACTGGAATGTCAAACACATTACCAAGCACACAGTGCCAGTATCAACTAAAAACAGAAGCACAAACACATAGGTACTGAGTCACTACCAGCTGCAAACAAACACAAACACAATTTTGTGTCAAACACACTAACTTGGTGTCAGGACCACTTTCAAATATACACAGTGTCAGTAACAGCTGGAAGTGAACAGGCTGTGTCAGAAGCATACTGACAGGAGATCACCTATCACAAATAGGAGTATCCACTGGAAAACAGCAGACGAAACAACGGGGAGGACACTAAAAACAAACAGGGGTCAGCTGACAAACAGTAGCCAAACAACAGAAACAACACCAACATAAACAGGAGGGTTAGCTGGCAAACAGCATCCAAAGCACAGAACTGCAGCACCAACAGAAACAGCCAGCAGAGCCAGCAGCAAGTAACAAATCCAAACATTCCACCTGAGCTGCTGCCACTTATCACAAACATTTTCCAGTATGCCCCAGTGTGTAGGTGAAAGGGAGTATCATGTATCCGTAAGCAGCTTCCAAAAATGTGAGGCATAATGAATGTTTTTACTGATGTCAAAGGCAGCAAGGAAACTAACAATACAAGACAGATATGAAAAATGGTTCACTTATGAGCTGATAAACCAGATATAGGTCACATTACAGCAGAGAACAGCTGAATCACAATGATGTCCAACTGCAGAAGACAGTGGTGTAGGAATACTGACTCATGGGGCTTCATCTCGATGTAGTTGCTGGGGATGAGGCCCTCTCGACTCTCCAGCTCCGCACGGTACCAGTTCATGTCATCCTCCATGTTCAATATCTGCAACCACACCAAGGCAGAGGGTATCAATGACATTTAATCAATAGGTATATTACATGTTGGACACTAATTACATCATTAATCAAAACACTCATTAAGATTGTCTATTGGGAAGCAGTTCTAATAGGAAGTAGTTAATCTTTGCAGTTTTAATGCATTGGTATGAAAACCTAAGCTGCTTTCACTAATATTATTTATTTGGTGAAATCTATTCATCCCATTCATATATACAACCCATTTATCAGGAGAGCTGGTGCTGTGTGACACAAACAACAAAAGTGGATGCATTCACAACTGTAAAATCAGCTATTGAAGATGAATATAATGGTATGCCTCACAAGCACAAAAACAGTTTTCATTTAAGAAGATGGGTAGGTCAGCACTCCAGATATCAAGTAGTTGGTTGCAAACATCACAATAATAGACATGCATTGATGTATACCCCTGTAATGTAGGCAGTTAAGGCTAACCAGCCACTCTGGCTGGAGGACCGTACCTAGTGAAAGCGATCTGCCAACAACAAATAGAGAATGGCTGCCCAATGGCAACACCAGAGTAGTGAATGATACAAGTTAATATTAAATTAATCTATCAGTAGTTTAAAGGAAATAGTTCACTTTTTAACATGGGTTTTGAACTGGAATAGCAGTTCCGTAGCTTGGGCTGAGACGAGCATAAATCAGGAGCTTTTACAGCCCAACGATCGCCCTAGGCAAAGATATTCTATTTCTCGTCCCGAAAAATGTGTCTTGCGTTGAGGATGTGTGCCTTGCATATATTCGCATCCAGTATGAAACGAGCATAGGTCCCGAAAATTCTTCAGAAACTAGAGAAATTATCTACGAGAACTCTAGAGAAATTCGCTCCAGTGAGGCGCTCCAGTAATAAAAGCACGAGCAGATCGCCCAAATGCCGGTGGCCGCGATAATTTCTAGTTTCTGAAGAATTTTCGGGACCCGTGCTCTTTTCATACTGGATCGCGTGTGCCTTACAGAAACTGAAAAGTTCTTCCTATATCAAAAATATAGAAAATAATCTTTTGTTGTAAAAAGGTTTTATTTTCTTTGCTGATCATTTTGAACATAAAAAATCACAAATCCATTGCAAAAAAATAATTTCGTGAAAGTGAACTATTTCCTTTAAGGGTCCCTTTGTAAAGCAGTAAAAGGGAGAGGCAAACACTGACATTGATATTGCGGAACAGAAACAACTTTCCCAATGTGAATGCAAATTATTGAAAGTCCCACTCAATATAACTCACCTTTAAGACATTTCCTTTTCTGAAGCTAAGCTCATCTTCAGCTGTTGCTGCAAAATCGTGCCTGGCAATGGCCTCCATCGTCCCAATAGCCAACGATTATTTCAATATTTTCCTAAGGGGCCAGGCCCTTGCACAAATTAGGCGAAACTTGCGCAGCTGACAGTGTATTTCAACGCCCCTTTTAAGAACTGTCCAACGGCAGCACAGTAATAAAACACTTCACCGTGGTTTTGCAACACTTTTCTTCGAATAGCTATGGGTGTTCTGTAACAATAATTTCAAAATACGGAGCAAACAGGGCACAACTTCACAGCAACACACCGGATCCGACCCAATAAATGTCGAGAACTGTTGCACTGTAGAGCTGGACAATCTGGAACAGAGTCTTCTGAGAGTTATTTGTTGTCTGGGTCTTATACACAGGAATAGATAGGCAAGTTACATATAAATAAGTTGCCAAATTATTTATTTAATTTATTCAAATAGTGCTATGTTGTAAAAGAAGTAGGAAATTTTGTGAACTCTTAAGTGAAAAATTGGAAAAGTACTTGAATACTTCTCACTAAGAGTGGCCAGATTTAGTTAAAAGTTGAAGAAGAACGTGCATCCAACATTATTGCAACATTGGCAACATTACAAAAGGCTTAATTAAAAATGTTTTACAAATTATATCTATTTCTTAAATTTCTAGGCCTTATTCTGGCATGAAAAAACTATTAACCAGGGCCCCGTAGCGGTCGGCCTAGCAACGCGCCCTGTTTGGGGGGGGGGGGGGTATTTTGCCCCTCTCCCTAAGATGTTGACAACCACGCCACATAGCGACAAACAGCAAACGGTGTTGGATAGCACAACGTGGAACTACCTTGTGGCCTAATTTCATTGACCTCGGTCATACCTCGATGACGTAACAGGTAAGGTCAAATGTCGAATTTTCATCATTAACGGGGCTCGGGCATTTCAAGAAATGTGTTGTAAAATCGAGTAAAATGCATGTCATTGAACATCATCGATGGGGGAATTGTTCGTCGAACACATATTTTGCTAGTTAACCCGCGCCCCTTAGGGCTATCGGCGGACCCTATCACCTTTATAGGGGGGGGGGGGGGCGTTTCGCCCCCCCTAAGATCTCGGAAATTAACCGGCCGATTTTTAAAATTCAAACGGCGTTCGATAGCCCCACCGAGGAAATACCTTCTGACCAAATTTCATTGACCTAGGTCAAACCGATGACGTCACAGGTCAGGTCAAAGGTCGGATTTTCACCGTACACAGGCATTTCAAGAAATGTGCTGTGAAATCGAGTAAATTGGTAATTTATTGAAAACCATCGATGGTATATTGTTCGTCAAACACATAATTTGCTATCTGAGGTCACTGATACCAGGTCAGGTCACAGCGAGGTCAGGTCACCGGGGGTCACAATATGAAAGTGTCGTGTGACATGTTTTATGGTCCATTTTACATGAAAAATGCGATTATGTGGGTTAGGCAGCCTTTGGGGCCAGCCTAGGTCACGTTTTGGTGAAGGTCAGGTCAAGATCAGGTCAAATTGGGTCAAATTTCAAAGTTAATATTTTTGCACAAAATGGGTATTGATTCGATGCAGCTTGTCATGGGGAGTCTAATGGTGGTCTTTGTTTTGCTCTACGAGGTCTAGAATTGCCAACAATTGAGTTTGAAAATTTGACGTCATCATTTTTGAACAGTTTTTTTCGCTATAACTTGGCCAAAAAATGAGATATCGATCTGAAATTTGATATGTCGATAGGAGACAGTAGGTACTATCACATATATTCTGTTTTTCTCGAAACTCAAATTTTTTTGGATTTTTTGGCTAATATATCCATAAAATTGCATTTTTGATTTTTGGGGGAAAAAACTCAAAAATATAAAAAATCCGAGATTGCATTTTTGTAGCCCTATTAATTCTACACCTTTTATGTCATAATCATTTTTCTGTATCTTCAAAGCTGAAGGCCTGACAGGTCTTCTCGCGAAGGTTTTTTTCGGTCGAAAATGACAGAACATGACGTCATTCTGACGTCATTTGTGGCCAACCTATCATAGCCTCTGGATTTTTTTTCGTCACAATGTGTAAAATTGATGCCCGGAGAGGTCCTGAAAGTTTGGTGGCGATATCTCCAGCCGCTTAGGAGATATCGACGGAAAAGGACAGCGGGGGGCCGTTTCAGCCCCCCTACGGAGCGCGGGTTAACCCGCGCCCCACTGGGGGGGGGGCTATTTATAGCCCCCCCTCCCGTTTTTCTGCAATAACTTCCAAACCGCTTGACGAATCGACGCCAAACTTTCAGTACCTTCGGCTGCATCAATTTGACACCTTGTGTCAAAATTTGAACTTCGTAGCTACCATAGGTCGGCCGGAAATGACGTCAGAGTGACGTCATGTTCGTCCGATTTCGACGCAAAACATTGAACCACGGCAATCGCTCCCAAGAGCTCAGTTTTTAAGCTAGATCCAATTTCTTTGCATGAAAGAACTCAGAATTGACCGCGCTATCATACTGCTATCTCGGATTTTCAAAATTTTGAAAATTGCGAATTTTTTTATAATAATATTCAAAATTTATATTTTTATATTTTTTTCAAAAAGTTTTTGACTTTTCGAAAAAACCGGAATATATGTGACAGAACGCATGATTATGACTAACTCTAGCAAGTTTTAGCTAAATATCTTCAAAAATGGCCAAGTTATACGCATTATTGCAAAAAATTCACAATTATTAATTTTTCAAATCAATTTTTCAGTACGTATTTGGCATCGTACACCAATATAAATGGCACCATCGTGTTCCTGAGCTCAAACTGCATCCAATAGACACCTTTTTTGTTGAAAAATATCAACTTCAAAATTTGACCTTTTTTGACCTGAAAGTGACCTGACCTAAGCTAATTTCGACTCAAAATGACCTTGAATGACACAGACGACATCAAATTCGAAATCTATGGCCTAAATGGACCATAAAACATGTGTCACGTGACCGACGCATGATATAATATTTTCGTGACCTGTGATGACCTGACCCCGACCTGAAAATCAAAGTACAATTTTGGTACCCTCAAGGTATCTAGAGCATCTGTTCACGAGTGTGGAAACCAAAAATGAGCCTGATCTGACTTGTAAGACGGTGGCCAGAGCCCAAAATGTGAACAAGCCAAAGTGCTAATAATTTTTACTTTGACCTGACCTGTGACGTCATCGGTGACCTCGAGGTCAATGAAATTAGGTTTCGCTCGACAGTTTTTCCGGGGCTATCAGACGCCGTTTGAATTTTGACGATCGGCCCAGTAGTTTCGGAGTTAGGAGGGGGGGCTATGAATAGCCCCCCCCCCCCAGTAGGGCGTGTTATACACAGACCCCAGTGGGGCGCGGGTTAATATGTAGATAGACGAACGCAGGGACTATCTTATATATTCCGGTATTTCGAAATTCGGAAAACTTTTAGAATTTCTTTGCGTTTTTCTTAAAAAGTGAACTTCTTAATTTTTGGGGGTCAAAATCCCAAAATTTTGAAAATACGAGATAGCAGTTTTGTAGTGTCCTTTTTTCTCTACACGACCACATAAAGAACATTCAAATTGTTTGTTAACTCTAGCTTTTGTGAGTGTTTCAAGATTTTATGTTTTTTGCTCATTTTTGCTCGAACATGCATGTTCTCAATAACTCCTGACCTAAGGTGACCTAAGACTTGAAATTTTGTGCGAAGCGTTTTCTTGTTACAGGAAACACCAAAGGGGAGCCAGATTGCCACCCCCCCTCCCCCAACTGGGCGAGGGTTAAACATTCTGAAGACGGCCTTCAACGGCCAAAGATTGTAGGGTAGCCTGGGGCAAGACGCCCCAGATAATTCATTTTGCTACATAACTTTTGTCCCACATCACCTGGAAGGCCAAATTTGTGCTCAATGCGTTCTTTGGACATTTTACTTTAAATTACACCCCTCAAATTCATTCACTTATGATCGGACTCCCAGCTAGGAAGTGATTTGTGAAGCAACTGCAAATAGGGCGTTTTGCCCCAACCCCAGGGCAAAACGCCCCACGGCCTGGGGCAAGAAGCCCCATACTCTAGATTAAAGATTAAACATGCTAGTTGACTAAATCTTATATGAGAGGTCCGTTAGACCTTGGGAGGCACGGCACTGAAGTTAGCACCTTCCATCCTATCAGGTGTTCAGCTACGACACTATTGTATGAGCAGTTTTTTCACCTGCCTCAGAAGGCCAAATAATAAATTATTGCGATGCAAATGTTAACAAAATACTTCCTTTGCCATCCAGTTGCTGAGAAAAGTACATATAAATGCATAGAAACATGCCTTTCGCCAGCTACCGAACATTAGGAAGTGGGTAGTCCAAACAACACATGAGGTAAAACGCCCCATGGGGCTTTTTGCCCCGCGACCTACTGGGGCGTTTTACCCCATCACGTAGTTCGGTCAGAGAACAACGCCTTGCACTCCAGGAAGACATAATTTAACACGAACCAACCCGGCATTATAAGCGTTAGACAATAGTCGTTCAAAAGACATAAAAGTCGTTAACCTGATGTGGACGATAAAAGAACGCCATGATGCATAATCTGACAACAAAACATAAAAATCACTCCAAAAACACATTTTTGGCTATGTCTCCCTAAATCGTCATCACAATTTCTTTCCAGTCTGCTCATATAGTGATCGTATAGTGCACGTTTTATAGAAGAGAGGATGTTTCCCCAGAACCTTGCCAGTTCCGAGAAACATCGGTGAGGCGTTTTACCTCGGCGGGGCGACTTGCCCCGGTCTACCCTACTATTCACCGATTCTGTTGCGTGATCCAAAGAAATAAGCATACCTATATCTTGTATAACATATTACATAACCTATAAATGACTTAAAAAGTAGTCCAAAAAATTAGTCCTTAACCCTCGCCGGCACAGGGGGGTTGATGCAACAGCCCCCCTAAGGTTTTTCGCGAATAACTCGCTTACCTAAAAAGCGGCTGATCGCGACGAAACTTACAGTACATTCGCATTGATCAATTTTACACCTACCCTGAACATTTCATGACCCTGACCCAAATGACCTTTGACCTATGACCTCTTTTCCGAGACCATGTTTGGCCGGAATCGCGATTCGGCGTAGGTATGTCGGCTCGCATTAGCCGCGCGTTTGCAAGCTTTTCGTGGTTTCAAACGTTCAAACATGTGATTTGATGTTGCTCCCATACATTAGGGTGGGTGTCAAGGTCACCTGAAGGTCAGGTCAGGTGATTGACCTTTGGTGACCTCGGGTGACCTCGGTTCACTTTTTCGAGTTTTACATGTTTATAGGCTAGTTTTTGGAGCTGAATTCGAATTTAGCAACCATTTGAACATTTACGAAGTAGTTTTGGTGCCTTCGTAACATGTTACGAAGCTGTCAGAGTCGGTTGACACGTATTACGAATACCCTTCACAACCTCTACCAGTTGACCTGACCTGACCTGACCCGACCTGCTCTAAATGCTTAAAGACATCATCTCTGATCAAAACTAACACGATATTAGTGATCAGCACCCCGGAAAACCACATAACAGCCACACTTTACGACTTTCTAACAGGTCCCGATTTTTCCGGTTTTCTGGTCATTGACCTGACCTGAAAGGTCACCCGATGACCTAGGATTTTAAAATTGGGTATCATCGGCTTACTCTCGTGACGGGCAACACGCTCGTTTTTTCCGCGAAGCTCTAGCTCGATCAGGGGCCAAACGCGAGGGGGGGGGGGGTAGTACTAACCCCCCCCCCCCTGTGCCGTCGAAGGACGCAAAATGGCCTGTGCCGGCGAGGGTGAACTTATCAAACAACTTATGAAATTAGGATAGCATCATCTGCCTTTCTGACTATTTGGAGACGATGTGGCTGGAGTTATTGTTGAGAGCAAGACAATGCAATGCCCACGGCTCAGCCGCGCCAATCACAGTGCACGCATGATAGTTGGCAAGCAATCACGAGGAGGGCGGGGAATGGAAATAGGTACTTGTGGAAGGAAATAAGCGAATAATGTCGACTTGGAGTCCTCGAGGATGAAGACCCAGTAGCCCACCCAGTACCAAATACGTAACAAACACGCTCAGTAATCTCCCGATCGCGGGAAGCCTTCAACGGGCTAGGTCCGTTCAATCTGAGTAATAACTTCTCAAAATGAGCGATATTTTTTCTGCATAGTCGTTATTGTGAAAACAATGACTCAACCAACGAGCAGTCGGCAGCATTTATATTTCCCGTCCTCATCCAATACGTCTAAACACATTCATAACTATTTTCACACGTTTATTAAGCTGGACGATTCGTGTTAAAGCTAGCAGAAGTATAGAGACTCGTGAAGCCTAAAAGCGTATGGTTCTCGGTGATGTACTAAGAGGCAGTCGTGGACTGAGCGAGATTGTGAAATGTAGTCGGACACTAGTTCGACACTATAAAACTGCGCCCTTTCTTTCCTCCATGGTGCGGGTACATTTGACAACTCAATCTGACTTGGCAGCACGAAAAAAAAAACACCAGAGTACAATCATCCGATTCACAGCTCGCCTATAAAGCGTTTTAGGCACATAGTAACAACCGGTGACACATGAGAATGGCAATTCAGCTGCTGCAAGCATTCGTTCACAGTGTTCCCAGCACCCGCGCCCGCTGTGACCGGACGGCGCCTCGCCCCCTCCCCCGCCCCCCCCCAGTGTCGGAGGACGGCGCCCGCAGTGTCAGAGGACGGCGCCCGCAGTGTCAGAGGGCGGCGCCCGCAGTGTCAGAGGACGGCGCCCGCAGTGTCAGGGGACGGCGCCCGCTGTGTCTGAGGACGCCCTCAGAGACAGCGGAGCGCCCCCTGTGACCGCGAGCTGCAGAACGGCGCGGCAGGTGGAGCCGCGGTGTCCCGCAGAGCCGCCGCCACCGCTCGGTCTGACCTATGGCGGAGTGTCTAACCGCGGACCAGTGCCAGAAGCGCGTTCTTGTACGCTCCGGAGGTCTCCCGCTGGGAACAGAGAGCATCCGGTATCACAGGGGTCATAGAGGTTATCAGAGTCACAACACAGGTCACAGGTCACATACAGGGTCCAGGGTCAGGAAGGTTTCACCGGAGGAGGGCAAACCGCTTCAAAAGGTGGCGTGTATATCATACAGTGTACGGCTCTCGCGAGATTAAGCGGTAGGTTTTGCACCACTTTACCTTTCCGGCTATATCTCAGAAACTAATCGATCTACGATGAAGCCATTTTACACGCTCATGGCCGGCTAATTACCCAACAAGTCGATCGCATCTTCAACACTTAAAAGCTTAAGACGACGAATATATAGCCTGAAGTACACTAAATGTTCTAAGTGCAAAACCTACCGCTAAAACCCGCGAGACCTGTACCTTTTATAACCAGCCACCAGCCATACAGCCTATGGCATTCCCTGACATGAGCCCCTTCCTCGTCCCGCCGTCCTCCCCTTTCCCGTTAGTCCCTCTGAGAGCCTGCCCTCGGCGGTCGTGTCTCACCTCGATGGAGTGGTCGAGCGTCTTTCCGTACTTCTCCAGGTACTTGGCCTTGATGGCGCCCAGGTCGAGCTCGCTGCGTGACACGACGATCCGGATCAGGGTCTTGTCGTCGGTGCCGGCGCCCTGCATGCTGTCGTACAGACAGTCGGCGTAGTACTCCACCTTGTCCTTGGCCACCGCCACTGCGCGGAAACACAGCCACCGACTCGGGTCAGAGGAGGGGAGACGTAGACAGACAGGTGCGCAGACGCTGCGCATTTGGAATACGGCCGTGAGATAAGCGGGTACCATAATGTAAGACGAATATCAGCTAAGGTACCGTTTATAAATTTGTCGTTACTGACACGAATATAAGTAATATTTGTTTTTCCCTTCTTTTGATTTGTTTTACCGGTAACGAGTAACTAATAACTTTGGACTATTGCCTATCTGTGTACGCCATTCGGACCAGCCGGGTAGTTAGTACGGCGACTCACGCAGAATAAGCAGGGCCTTCTGGAAGCTGCCACTGAGCTCACTCTTGATGGCCTCCTGCAGCGTTCTGTCGGTCAGCGGGATGGTCAGCGGGATGGTCAGCGGGATGGTCAGCGGGATGGTCAGCGGGATGGTCAGCGGGACGGTCAGCGGGATGGTCAGCGGGATGGTCAGCGGGATGGTCAGCGTCGGGCACGGTGAGCGCACAAGATACGAGCGTATGCACACTAACAGACATAAGACAAACACTCAATAAGGGCACTGAATTTGGCGGTATGTGAACAGACATTCTCATTCGCCATTACGGACGCAGTCATTTCCTGTTTAATTTGTCGTAGCGGAGCGGATATTCGAACTGTCGGCCGTTGGTACCCGTCTTACTTTTTCGAGATGGCCTCGTACTCCTTCTCGATCGCCAGAAGCTGAGGTAGACTCTCGCTGGCAAAGATATTCCGGAACGCTTCTTCGTTGGTGCCCAGCTTCTTCTCGCCTGAACAAGAGCGAAAAAACGAGTGAAGGGTTTTAGAACTAGCAAGGGACAAGTCACAGAAGTGACAGTAGCAGTACCTAGTACTGCAGTATGAATTATTGAACAAAGCGTTCAATGCATCTTCAGTATCGATTTGCATATCCCAATTCTCAGGAAAATATGTGTTGTTAAAGGCGTCCCGTGTCATAACGTCCAGCGCTGTGACGCACCGGCCTTGTAGAGGTCCTGGGCCTGCTGCTTGGCCTTCTGCTGGTCGACGCGGTCCGTCTCGTCCCGGCTGCCGCTGAGGATCGACACCAGCAGCTTCTCGATGTCACCCTTCATGCCCTTCCGCACCGCCTCGTCCAGCGTCGAGTGGCACTCTGGGGAGCACGGGCGGCATGTAAATCTGACGAGGGAACACTAACACTACATCGTCCGCCACCTCCAGAGGCGCTCAGAGGATGCTGACAAGGCAGCTATCCTTACCTCGTCAATACCTATACCGTCCAACTTATATACTGATCTCAGGCAGCTTTTGCAAAATTGTCAGGGAACTCAGGTTTGTTTTTCAATAGAAACACAATTCAGACGAATAGTGTTTTAACGTATTGACAACAAACCTTCGAATTAAGTTTTAACTTTAACCACCCACAAGAGTTCAAAGTCATATATAGCCGTAGTTTGTGACCAGCTTCACACCTCTCCTGACTATTGGTGAGCCCCGATCGAGGTCCGTACGAATCAACTCGCCAGCCGGCTCGGCTCCCGCCCGTGTCCGGTCTCCCGTCCACTCACTCTTGGAGTAGGTGTCCTGGAGCAGGTGCATCTCGGCGTTGTTGCGGGTCAGGATGATGTCCAGCACCACCTTCTCCTTGGTGGACATGCCCTTGAAGGCGCTCTGCAGCTCGCGCGCCAGGTACTCGAAGTAGGAGTAGGTGAGGGCCATCATGATGGTCTCCAGGTCCCCGCCGAGCTCCTTCTTCAGGTCCTCAGCCAGGTCCTGCGGGGCGGGGACGCGGGTCAGGGGAGGGAACAGAAGGGCGGGTCAGGGGGAGGGAACAGGAGGGCGGGTCAGGGAGGGAACAGGAGGGCGGGTCAGGGGAGGGAACAGGAGGGCGGGTCAGGGGAGGGGACAGGAGGGCGGGTCAGGGGAGGGAACAGGAGGGCGGGTCAGGGGAGGGGACAGGAGGGCGGGTCAGGGGAGGGGACAGGAGGGCGGGTCAGAGGGAGGGGACAGGAGGGCGGGTCAGAGGGAGGGGACAGGAGGGCGGGTCAGGGGAGGGGACAGGAGGGCGGGTCAGAGGGAGGGGACAGGAGGGCGGGTCAGAGGGAGGGGACAGGAGGGCGGGTCAGGGGAGGGAACAGGAGGGCGGGTCAGGGGATGGGACAGGAGGGCGGGTCAGGGGAGGGGACAGGAGGGCGGGTCAGGGGAGGGGACAGGAGGGCGGGTCAGGGGAGGGGACAGGAGGGCGGGTCAGGGGAGGTGAAAGGAGGGCGGATCAGGGGAGGGAACAGGAGGGCGGGTCAGGGGAGGGGACAGGAGGGCGGGTCAGAGGGAGGGAAGGGAAAAGGAGGCAGCGAGGGGCGCATGTGTTTGTCGTTAACAATATGAACTCGAACTCGGTTCCGAGCGTCATCTCATATCCAGATGGAAAGTAAACGATATTAACTCTGCTGACGACGTTAACTCGACAATAAAGTTGTTGCGATAGCAGGATTCAACGTACCGTCATCAACATAAGCCTTAAACACACCAGTTAACCTTCATTTACCTACTTTTTATTAGCTGCTGTTACTATTCGTGTAACAACCAAAGCCGCTCCTCTAAATACATACCCATTGATACGCACCTTGCCGTACTCCCGTTTGTAGCACTCGGCAATCTGCACGCGCTGCTTGATGCACCGTTTGGAGAGGATGGCCACGATGGGGCCCTCGTCGCAGCCCATTCCCTTCATCGCCTTCCTGAGATCGGGGCAGGCAGAGCGTCGGTCATAATACTATAGAACATATAGACATATAGAACGTGACAGTTTCGCTACATCTTAGCCAAATAATTGCCTAATTATCAACGAAAACTATTCCACACCTCTGATTTAAACAATTTACTTATTCAATTTTAAGTGATTTTATTTGATGCATGCTGCTTTGTCCTTTCCGTCAAGCTTAACGCTAACACCCAGAGCTGCAAAGTTCGCGCTTTACAGTCTATCTACATAAAAGCAGGCGACCCGGGCTGAGGTCGCTCAACAAAAGCAGCTCCGGCCTCACTTGATGGCGGCGGCATCCTCCTCCGGGTTGAAGCCCTCGTGCGGCGTGACGGTCGGGAAGTACTGGAAAAACACACGGGACACAGATGTAAATCGTCACAGAAAATATCGTATCGGGAGACAGAAGGGATCTGGAATACCTAAACCAAAACACGGGAACAATATATGGGGATCCTCTATAAGCATCATCAATCAATCAATCAATATTCATCAATAGGCTTCATATCGAAAGATCGATGTAAAATGAAAATTGTTCTTAACTGTGTGACTGCATCTAACCTACACATTCCTAATCACACTCGTTGAGTGCGAAGACGATAATGTGTTATGTTTCGGTCCCGTGAGATTCGTCTAGTAAATCTGTTCCCTACCCCGTCGGCAGGCCGTTCGTCGGAGCCGTTGTTAGCCCAATCACGTGCCAGGCAGCTGACTGCCCCCCCCCCCCCACTGAGGTCTCCTGTCGCGGAGGGGGGGGGGGGGGGACTGGCAAAGGGAAGACGCTCGGCGCCTGGTGGTTTCAGAGAAAAACCGGGTTGACCCGGTAGCAGGAGGGGTGGAGGGCGCAAAAACTGGCGCTGGGCGGACCGGCGCGGTGTAGGGCAGAGTCGGTAGCGGTACTGACGTCTGACGGTGGTGAGCGCTTTACGAAAGGAGAATGAGAGAGAAAGAGAGAGAGAGAGAGAGAGAGAGAGAGAGAGAGAGAGAGAGAGAGAGAGAGAGAGAGAGAGAGAGAGAGAGAGAGAGAGAGAGAGAGAGAGAGAGAGAGAGAGAGAGAGAGAGAGAGAGAGAGAGAGAGAGAGAGAGAGAGGAGGAGGAAGAAATGCAGTGAGATAGAGACAGATGCAGAGATGAAGAGCGAGAGAGAAATTCGGTTATTGGCCCCTTCTCCGTTTATAACCAAGTGGCTTTAAAGCCGTTTAAATCCGAAGCCGAACCCCAGCAACAAACCACTCGGGCAACACCGTAGTCAATCGCTCCTGTAGAAGAGCAGCCATGACAGCCTACCGTTCCCCTGATCGGCCGCCGACCTCCAGTCTCCGGCCGGGGTCTCAGGAAGCGGTTCCCGCGGTAGCCGCCGGCTCTGTTTGTAGGGTAAACATCTCTCACCACCAGCCGTCTCTGAGGCCGGCGGCGCCCTACCACCGCCCGCCGCCGGCCCCGGCTGCAGGCGCCGCTCGCGCGTGGTCGCCCACCCCATGGTGTGACTGTGACGGCAATGTGGGCGAATCTGGCCGCCGGCTGCCGGTCAGGCCGGGTTAGGTGCCAAGTTCAACCTGCCTGTGTAGTTTCTGTGTAGGCACAAGTCTCTGTGTGTAGTTGTACAGACGTTGCCCCAGTAACCGTCGCTAAAGTGATGGTGATAAATCAATATATGAACACAATCATCCCAGTGGTAAGACGGTTGCTATGTCGTCAGGGCCTGAGACGGCAAACATTCCAGCTGGAAGACGGGCTGGTCACCACACAGATGACGTGTTTCTCGGTCAGCTGACTTATGACGTCACGTGTCTGACCAGCTGACGCGGTGAAATCATACAGCGTGACGTGTCTGACCGCCCACGGGCCTACTAATTCAGGAGAATGGAAACGAGATAGGTACTGTGAATAGCCGCCAAAATGCCATTCATTCGGGTATGAATGGTGTTTAAGTCAGAGTTTGACTGTAAAAAAGAAAGACTAACTTGATTTTATTTAGTTGAACTTATTTTTGAAAGACAGCTTCTACTCCACTGGGATGATTAAAAGAAACATGTCCAACCCTTTTTCAGCCTAGGTGAAGTGAAACCCCCGGGTACTTACGGGCGAAGGGAAGGGATCGGGGAGGCCGGGAAGGGGAGTGGAGGGGGGGGGGGGGGGCGGGCGATAACAGTGTCGGCGCCGGGACCGATTTGTGTGGAGACGGCTTACACCGCGACGTAACTGGCTTAGAGCGGCTCAGTGGCGGCGGCGCCCGGCCTGAGGTCTCTCGTGAAGCCAGCGGACGGCGGTGGAGAGGAGGGGTCAGTGGAGCCAGCCCTCCGCACCCTTCACAGCCCTCTGCAACCTGCTCACCCCTGTGCACCTAGTGCACCCAAAACACCCGGCACTTCTGCGCTCTACTTCCTCCCCGGACCGAATAAGGCCGCTGTGAAGTAACCGGGGAGAGTGCTAACCCGAGTCTGTCCGTGAGGCGTGAGGTATGGTATCTGTATACCCAGAGTCCGTTTAAATTGCTGTGAGGTGAAGCTGCCAACGTGCGTGTTCGATCACAAGACAGGCCATAGTTTCAGCGCCTGGCGTATGAAACACCCTCTGGGTTTGGCCGGCGGGCCGTCCCTCGATCGACCGTATAGGGCAGACTCGATCAATGTGTGCGGGCGGGCGGCGGCGGATCCTCGAGCTGGAGCTCACGAGCCGGGTCAGTCCTAGTAGCAGCTACCTCCACCCACTCAGTGGTCAGTCGGTCATACTGGGGCAGACAGACTGCTGACCAGTGATAACAGCGGCCGAGTGTCAGCAGACGTGATCTCAGCGACAATAAACGGCATGACTCACCAGCTGATCAAGCGATCACGCTCTGGGCTCCGAGGTTTGCTGTTACCAGCATGTAGGTATGTAGGTATTGTAGCATTATATTGCAGGTTTAGAACAGTGCGCATTGTGATTGATACGATGGGATAAGTGGTCGGACGCCTTCGAAGATATGATTTCAGTTTTCCCCTGTTTGTGACGAGTGCGCCGTCTCGATAATTGTGCATCACATACCGAGCCGATCCTCGCCTCTGGGACTCTCTGAGCACCACCATTCCAGCGGACCGTCTTTCGCCGAGGGCGGTGGCAGAGAGAAACTGCTCGTGGGTCGACCGACGCCCGCCCAGCCTTGGGAACCACTCCAGGGGTGACCGACCCGCCGCCGCTCCAGGTGTGGTCGCGGACCGCAGACCTCAGGGGTGGACGACCCTCCCCAGGCGTGGTCCTGGATCGCGACAGACCGCTAGCCGGCTCCAGAGGTAACGGACCAGGGACTCGGACCCATGGATGTGTCCGTCTTTCGACTTCGGTGTCATGGTTTTATATCAAAATTAGCTTCCGGTTTATCGAACCGTATATTTATCAGATAAATAAAAGCGTCTCATTAGGTATGCCTGACGGCGAAAATAGAATAAATCGCTTACTTTAATTTGGCTGCGAGCGTGTCCACCAATATAGGTACAATGTGTATACGGTACAACACACTTTTGTCACAGGCCACCGGTTATTGACCAGAGTATCGGAGCTTCCGCGCTAGCTATCCCTTTTGTAACCTCGGACGGTTCCCACCTGCTGTCTGCGCCGGTCCGTCCGTGGGTGGGCCACCCCTGGACATTGCCGTACGATCACCTGACGGGAGGGCGGTTCGGACGGTTCGGCCCGGCCGGGGGGCGGGGCGCTCGGCTGGGGGCGGGGAGGCGGCGGGACGGGAAATTAGCGCTCGCCGGTGCTGAGCTCAGCTCAGACCGGGGCGGTGCTGGACTCAGCTAGGACCCAGACAGCTGGGCCCATAGGCCGGGCAGGTATATGTGAGTTGTCGCTCAGTGCAGAAGAGATTAGCTGCAGAGGCGACCGGGTCATGAAGAAGGCTCCAGAGCGTTTTTTTTTTTAGGTGGGAGAATGGTTTTGACTGACTACCTTTGGCTACTTCGGATGTTTGTTTGTACATACTTTTAAGTTTTATTTAGTTCAGATCCATGCGATTTTGGCCTAATCTCGTATTAGTGAGTAGCAAATGCTGCAAATGCTGCAACTCGTGGGGGCGGTATAACGCCTAAAGTGGCCGCCGCACCAGGCCGGCGGCTCCCGGCTCCGCCAGCACCGGCAGCACGCTGCACGCACCGCCGCGCGGCTACTGTGCACCGAAAACCGGCTCCGGGGGGGGGGGGGTGGCGTCACCGTCTCTCCGTGTCGGGGGGGGGGGGGCTATCGCCATCGGAGGTGGGAGCGGGCTGACTGAAACAACAGTGGACTGATGGCCGATTGTCAAGCAAAACATACACTGCACGTATAATGACTATTACCCATTCAGGCTTATCATCTTAACAAATCAAGCCACACTATCAGGATTCGTTATATAAGCAATGCATATGCCAATCGTCAACCGACGAATGGCATTCGATATTGGTATGATATTGGTATGACGCTCTGTCGCTAGTGTCGGTGCGGCTCAGCAGGGCGCTCCACCAAAGTTAGCTGTACTTGTGTCCCAGCGGCGTGCCAACCCATCTGTGCCTCACGGAGCTGTTTGCCGTCCTCTGAGGGAGCCGAAATACGATACCACAGCACGGGATCACTGACGACGTGCCCGTGCGTTAGAGCCGTCTGAACAGGTGCTGCTGAAAGCACGGCGTGCATTGGAAACCCGCCCGGATGACTGTGCAGGACCTACGCTGGACGTGTTTTTCACACGCGCTCACAGGTCGGCAGCAGGTAGGTAGGTATGTGGGACCGAGACACCCCTATACCTGCCGCGCGCCGCGGACCGCCGCCCCAGGCCGGGACAAGGGCGGTGGCTGCCCATCGCCAGCGGCGCGGCCCTTCGCTGAACGCGGCGTGGTGTCGACCGCACCCGGAGACAGCGCCGTCCGTGACCCCTGGTGACCCCTGGTGACCCCGGCGGCGGCGGCGCCGGGTCAGGGGGAGTGCGGCACGCACCGCCCGACCCCGCTAACACCGCCCACAGGGCACGGGGGGTGTGGGCGTGGCGGCGGAGTCCGAATTGCCGATCGATTCTGGCGTGGCTCCAGGGAGTGCCCGGCCAGCGCCCCCTGGACCGGCGCGGCGGCCGGCCCAGCCCGCCGTACCGGCGTGGTGACCTTCGATACGTCCTGGGTGCTTAGCGACTTATAGTGAATAATTTCTGCTTTGAGATTGATAACACGACTTTCATCTCTGTAAATAAGCAGAGCTGTCTAGGTACTACCGACACCGGCCAGCGGTCACACCTGGACAAAAGGGTTACGCCCACAAGTTAATAACACCAAACACACCGTCAAACTATCACCCAATCGAGAGATTCCACTCCCGAGGGTCGGAATCTGCTGCCCGTTCAGCGGTCCGACCTGTACTTACCACCATGGCTGCTGTTTCAGTAGGAGCGCTGCTGTCGGACGGACTACGGACGACGGACGGACGGACGGACGGACGGACGACTGGGCGCCGGCCGGCACCGCCGCGCCGCCTAGAGCTGGGCAGCGCGCCGGCCGGAACCCAGTACCGGTACTTGTGGCGGCCCGCCGCGCTGGTCGGGCCTATATGGCTAACATTATTCAAACTTTCTAGTTTTAGTTTTTTCCGATATTTTTGTGGCAGAATCACAAGTTTCTCAGTGGTAAGATTTTTACACTTTTTCTTTGACCCTCCAAAAGGTCAAGTTAGAATTCACAGGTCATGGCCATCCCCGATGGTCCTGTAGGCGAGGAACGCATTATAGGTAGACAGACTATGCCGCCCAAGTAGGTACTTACCAGTTAGGAAACGATCGGACGAAAAGGGCCTACTGATGCGGTAGGTACTACCGTCTTTTGAAGCTATAGTTCGGAATCAAAACTAAGGTTCAAGTCAGAATTAAAGATTGAAAAAGTTTCACCTCACCGTAATAAGCATTTTGGTACCTATTCTAAATAGCGCGAAAGCCTTAATTCTACGAATATCGACCTGAACGCGAATATAGTGCATTCAAGGTCATCGATATTGGGGACGAATATGAATCTGAATGTCGCAGAAGGTTATCGATATTCGGACGAACCTCAATGTGGATGTGGAAGTAAACATGATGCAACTATACGCACATACCATGTGCGCTTTTATCCCATTAGATGGCAGTAACATTCGCGCCTGCAGGTAGGCTGTGCCGCAACGCTCTCCAAGTACTCGTTTCTCTCACTAGATGGCAGGAGTGATACGCGCCTGAAGCTAGGCTGTACCGCAATGCTACCCAAGTATGCGTTTCTGCCACTAGATGGCATTAGTATTAGGCGCCTGCAGGTAGACTGTGCCGCCAGACTGCGTAGCTCACATTCCCGTCACTAGATGTCACTGGTGTCGGGCGCCTGTAGATAGACTGGGCCGCCGGGCACTACTTAGTGTGGGCGGACGGACGGACGTGCAGCC
Source organism: Amphibalanus amphitrite (assembly GCF_019059575.1). NCBI lineage: Eukaryota > Metazoa > Arthropoda > Thecostraca > Balanomorpha > Balanidae > Amphibalanus > Amphibalanus amphitrite. The sequence goes on along the minus strand of NW_024883107.1, from coordinate 43,192 downwards.
GGCCGGCGGGGTAGGGAGTTGGGAGACGGAGTGAGGAGTGGGGAGATGGAGTGGGGATACGGAGTGAGAGAGTGGGGAGACGGAGTGAGGAGTGGGGAGACGGAGTGGGGAGTGGGGAGATGGAGTGGAGAGTTGGGAGATGGAGTGGGGAGTGGGGAATGGGGAGACGGAGAGGGGGAGACGTGAGTCACTGGAAATAAACACTGCATTGAAGTTCATGAGTGTTACTTTGTATCCGCCGGCTATGGAATAGGTGTGAGTCACACCAGTTCCATAGCCAGTGCGGTTAGGGAGGGATTTTTCGTAACTGTTAGTGTTATCAACGATCTTCCCGTGTATCCACCGCGTGTAGTTTTATGATTCCTCATTATATTTTTGTTGTTGTTTTAATACCTACAAATATAAAAACACCTACAGCCATGTTAATTGTTTCTATGGACTATGAATAAGGATCCTGATTATTTTGAAACGTACCTATTTGGTGATTTGACCCAGCAAAATACCTATATTCTTATTATTTGTTTTTTTTTTTTACAGTTGCACACGCTCCGAACTCCATATCTAATTGTTTATGAATTATCAGAATAGATTTAGTGCCATTTTCTCGTTTTCTTTCGTTTGCTCGTTTTCTGTTTCATTATTGTCTCGTCCATGTAGTTACCTACCGTTCCTAGCCAGCCTCGTTTCCAGCCCCCTCCAGTCCGTTCTCAGCCCGGTCCCGCCTGTTCGCAGCCCCGTCCCGTCCGTTTCCAGCCCCGTCCCGTCTGTTCCCTTCCCACTCAGTGGCGTTTCGTCCGTGTCCGCCTCTCTCAGCTGTGAGAGGCGGGTCGTGACTGCGGAGACGGACGGCGTGGGCGGCCAAGGGTGGGGCGGGAGCCAGGGACGGGGGAGGGTGCATTTATGACCGCCAAACCGGCTGTGCCAGCCCGCCGGCCGGCGCGGCGCCAGGGGGAGGGGGAGGGGTGCGGCGGCACGCGGGGTGATGTCATCACAGTGGCTGATGGCTGCAATCCGGCAGAGGGGGGGGGGGGACAACAGCGACCGGGCGGGACAGAGCAGTGGGAGCTACAGGTGCCGGCTAGGAAAGAGCAATGGGAGTCACAGCAGCCGGCCAGCACAGCAGCGGGTTCTGCACACCAGCAGCTACCGGCAGACATCCGCGGCAGTGGCTGGAAGTCCCAATGACGCAGTGTTTGCCGTGCCGTTTGGCAGGGGATCACAGCAGCACCCACCCCACTGAGTCAGCTCGCTGTCGCTATTGAAAGTGGGCCCGCCGGTGTTCCCGACTCCCCACTGCTCACAGGGGGATCGAGGCCGGCTGACTGCAGACTGGGAGACTGTTTCACGGGCACCTCGCTATCAGTACCTATTCAGCAAGCTATTGGGATCTCGTCAGACCGTCAATGCACGCTATGTAGCGCGTGAAGTCCGGCTGACGTTTTTACCGTGCAGTGCAGGTCCGGTCTTCAAACTCCCTCACATTCCACTCATTCCAGTACCCGTCCGATCTGCCGATGCGTGATATGCTCAGGTACTTGTTCCGGCGTCGACAGGAGGCGGTACTTGTCCATCTCTATGGTCGCCGGCCGGTGAGAGGGCGGCGGCCGCCACGTGCATCCCACCGCTCTCCCCCCCCCCCCACCGCCCCCGCCACCGCCCCCACATCAGCCGTCAAGGTAGTGACATCGCACCTTACCAGACGCGGATAACACCTCCCTGACGTTTTTAAGAGGGACAAAAAGAGAGAGAGAGAGAGAGAGAGAGAGAGAGAGAGAGAGAGAGAGAGAGAGAGAGAGAGAGAGAGAGAGAGAGAGAGAGAGAGAGAGAGAGAGAGAGAGAGAGAGAGAGAGAGAGAGAGAGAGAGAGAGAGAGAGAGAGAGAGAGAGAGAGAGAGACAGAGACAGAGACAGAGAGATACAAAAAGCGGGCGGACATTGATGCCAGGTGAAACGTATCGACAAAACCTGTTAACTACAACAGACAACTATCAAATGCTCCATGTTGATGTAGAGTAGAGGCGCTAGTGCTTCCAAGTTCCAGCCCATAATTCGCCGAGTCTAAGCAGTAGCGGCGGAACACCCTCAAGCAAGGGGGGGGGGGCACTGCCGACTTTTGGTCCCATTCTTTCCATGCAACACCCATAGGGCTAATGTTAAAATGCCAAAATCAAAGGGGGCACGGTGCCCCGGTGCCCTCCCCGCTCCGCCGCCTATGAGTCTAAGGCTGCTACAGCCTGGTGGCGAGTTACTGTAACTACAACTGTAAACCGCTCGATGTAGAGGCGCTACATCAAGTGAGGCGCCAAAGGTGTGAATGCATACGACACCGCCTATATTACGTAGCGTATGATACATATGGCCACCTACTTCACGCCATATCGACTTTTTTTTTAAACCCCACATCTGTTCTCCGGTGAATTTCCGGGAAGCACGAAAGATCTTTTTAGAAGTGTCCAATCGTCCGATCCTGATCAAATTTGTGTGTTCGTAAGCTTGCTCTGGCATTGCTTGATCTGCCAAGATATAGGTACAAACTTGAGAAAAATCGAGTGACTGTACCTTTTTTGAAGGTTTCTAAACAACTTGTCTGAACTTCACGGGAGAACAAATGTGGGGTTTTAAAAAAAGGTGTCGATATGTGACCGTCATTTAATATTAAACGTGCTAATGTAATCGTCTATTTATATTTCCCGCGGAATATGTGACCGCCTATTTGCCGTGACCGCCTATTCGCTGTGACCGTCTTTTTACCGTGGTTCAGGTGTTCGACAATGCTGGACAGTGTTCGTTGTTGACCGATATTCGGACTGATTAACATACATATATGTCAAAAAGGCGTGCACCATTTTATTATCTCGATTGCTGGCCACCGTGTATTGCGCAGGAAGCTCAGTTCACCGTCTAAAAATAAACTACCTTTATAAAATATACATTTAATGTCTGATGATGCATTCGCATTTCTCCGGGATCCCCATTTGATTGCCCCTTTGAGCGAGCCAAACACTGCATACAGTCTCAATTGTATATTGTCACAATACCACTTTATACAGTCAGTGTTCACGGCTGTCAGTACAGCTCCCTCCCCTCTGAGCACACCCGGGTCCTCTCTCCGACTCCGGCGCCTCTGTCTGGGGCGCCCCGCGGGTCACCCGTGGCCGCCGGCCGGTCCACATACCGGCCCCGTCCGGCGGCCCGTCCGGTATATCACATCAGCAGTGGACAGTTGACGGCTAGCCGCCAATCAGCGATACCAGTGCGTCTTCATAGTCGGACGTGGACTTGGTCTGGAACGGGTAAAACACTGGCGTCACTACATCGCGGGGCGATCATACGGGCCAGAATGGAGGAGCGGGTAAAACACTGGCGTCAACATCGCGGGGTGATCATACGGGCCAGATTGTAGGAGCGGATACATCAGTGACACGGGCCAGAGTGTAGGAGCAGATAAATCACTGGCGTCTGGCGAACATATGGGGAAGTTAGGCCGAGACTATCGGAACGAATATAACACAGGTAAATGCGGAAAAACTGATCACATGGCAAGGTCATTGGAATGTTTATGTAGATTTTAGTACTTAACGTCGCCAAATTACGAAAATATATTTAGGTTCTTATTGTCACATACCTAGTCATCATATTTTTCATTTATGACTACATAAAATTGCTGCATATATAAACAAGTAACTAACACATCAACGTGGATAAACGACACAACTTGAATAACTTTACTAAGCTGTGCAATGTGCATTGTGCTGAAGTTCGTACGTTAAGCGGTGTACGGTGTATGCTGTGGTATGCACTGGGTGAGTCTGAGTGTCCCTCGGGCTGCCCCCGTGTCTCCTCCGTACCTCGATATCGTCTTTGAGCGAGTTCCCGCAGCGGCGCTGGCACTGTGTGCAGTTTTGGTATGTGTGCTGTGTGCTGTATGCTGTGTGCTGTGTGTGCGTGCGGTGTAGGGTGATGGTGCACTGTGTATTGTGTGTTGTCTGTGACCGGTGATACCGTGTGCCGTACCTCGATATCGTCTTTGAGCGAGTTGCCGTAGCGGCGCTGGTACTCCTGCGCGATGGAGCCCAGGTCCCGCTCGGCCCGCGAGATGATGATCCGCCGCAGAGACGAGTCGTCCTTGGAGATCACCCCGCGGCCCCACAGTGCGTCGTACAGCCGGCCGGCGAAATAGGCCGGCAGGTTCCTGGTCACCTCCACTGCCGAAGGAGCGGGACAGGGCGGTCAGAGGTGGGGAGCGGGGCAGAGGGGTCAGAGGTGGGGAGGGACAGAGGGGTCAGAGGTGGGGAGGGGCAGAACGGTCAGAGGTGGGGAGGGACAGAGGGGTCAGGGGTGGGGAGGGACAGAGGGGTCAGGGGTGGGGAGGGACAGAGGGGTCAGGGGTGGGGGTAGGGGCAGGTCAGCCTCATCAATTGAGTCCCCGATGGCACGAGCTAGAGTAACATGACGTGTGCAATTTAGCCATCACCTAGAGAACGACTGAAGTCAAATGCGAGATGGTGAGCTTCTTAGACATTTATCAGTGAAGTATTTACCCGATTTATAACGTTTAGAACTGTCATCCCCCAGTATCACTATTGTCGTTAGCCCCAGTCCTCCCCTCCCGTCCTCACCGATGGCCAGTACGGCGTCCTCTGTGTGCCGGCTGAACTCGTCCTCCAGCCCCCCTCCTCTCCTCCCTGTCCTCCCCTTCCCTCTCCCCTATGTCCCCAGTCCTCCCGTCCTCACCGATGGCGCGTACGGCGTCCTCTGTGTGCCGGCTGAACTCGTCCTCCAGCCCCTCCCCTCCTCTCCTCCCTGTCCTCCCCTCCCCTCCCCCTACGTCTTCAGTCCTCCCCTCCCGTCCTCACCGATGGCCAGGACGGCGTCCTCGGTATGCCGGCTGAACTCGTCCTCCAGAGCGTCCCCTCCCCTCCTCTCTGTCCTCCCCTCCCCTCCCCTGTGTCCCCAGTCCTCCCGTCCTCACCGATGGCCAGTACGGCGTCCTCGGTATGCCGGCTGAACTCGTCCTCCAGAGCGTCCTCGAACGTCTCGCCGGCGAGCTGCTCGTACTCGGAGAAAATGAGCGCCAGCTGGGCGTAGTTCTCGTGGGTTAGATAGTACTTGAACGTCTCCTCACTGGTGCCCAGCCCTTCACCTGGCCGAACAGGGCCATGGAAATCGGTCAGAAACTACCGAAACGGCAGCGGAATACAGATCCAAGGCTGCAATACCAGAGCGATCTTCTTACTATCCCATATCTATTAGAAAGCTTTCAAATTTCACGCCGCCTCGCTCTTTCACGTTGTTCTCTTATCGTTTTGAAGAAGTTTCCACTCATCGCGGAACTGATGAAGAACTTCAAGTACGTCAACTTATATGAAGATAATGTTAGTAGGGATCACGGCATCCCTTGGCCTTCCGGTTTCCATTATATTCGAAGGCCGTAGTAATCACCCCGGCCTGTTGAGACCCCCGTCCCCGTACCTGCGCTGCGCAGGGCGGCCGCCTGCTCGCGGGCCCGCCGTCGGTCCACGGTGAAGCTGCTGTCGCGCGTGCCGTTGGCCAGAGCCACCAGAATGTCCTCCAAGTCTCCGGAGAAGTCGTCGGCAATGTCGGCCTCCAGCGTGTGGCCGGACTCTGCGGGAGCCGGACGGTGTTAGAAGGCTTAGAAACACATAAATAGTGGAGGCCATCGGATAGGACGGAGAGTCAACGAAGGAAATAATTTTAGAACTAAGGAATATGTCAATGCGAAACGAGCGGACCTAAGGCCGGAAGAAGGTCAGGGTGGACGCTTTTTGCAATGAAAAGGAATAGTGTCCAACAAATATCAGCGGCATTCGTCAATGTGTTTGAGTCAGCAGATTACAGACGTCTAGGCGTCTGTAAGTCCCACTGTAACGCGTCTGTACAGACGCGTCTGTAAGTCCCAGGATACGCATGAGCTAACCAATATTGCATGTGATGGTGGACCAGACGGCACCTAGCGTCAGAGACAGCGAACGATTCCCTGACCGCCTCGCCACCGACTTGCATAGAATTGGGGTTTTATCTCTGGTCCACCGACCTGCGTAGAAGTAGGGTTTGATGGCGGCGATCTCCTGGTTGGTGCTGCTGATGAGTGTCTCGAGCACCACGTCTTCGTCGGTGCCCAGCCGGTCCATACCCTCGTGCAGCCGCTTGGCCAGGTACTCCTCCATGGAGGCGCCGTCCAGCAGCTCCACCATCAGGTCCTCGTAGTTGCCCGTCGAGTACCTCTCGATCTTGTCCGCCAGGTTCTGCGGCACAACACGTCAGATGTGTGAGACACAGATCAAACATCATCAATTGGTGTCAGTAGGTTGACGCGGTCTAGAGTTGATGGCATCAGAAGACGGGCTGGCGATCAGTCCATATCATCGCTTTTGTTCGGAGTCAATGATGATGATTTGGAGTGACAGGGCGCACCAGCTGCGAGGCTATGCTATCATCGACCGTTCGTTCTTGCGATTTAATTTCGTCTCCCTAGTTTAGCGAAATTATGCACCCTTTCATAAGCATATTATTAATCCCCATATCCTACAGCATATTCTGCACCATTACCCCGTTGACATGGGCAGTCTCTGTATGCCGGCGGACTGAGCTATATGTGCCGCAGCTGAGACGGTCTACGCTGCTCCGTCCCCCGCCCCGGCCACTGGCGGCTCTGTGACCACGGTTCGTCGGAAGGTCATCTCAGGCTCAAAAGAAACGATATATACCATTCGAAAGCTGACGGTGAGCTGAATCCAAAAATGTAATTTTTATCAAAATCGATCGATGGCCTTTTTTGAAAATTGCGTTTTTGTAAAAACTTTATAATTTTTTATTCAACGGGCTGTCCCGGACATTCTTGAAAACATAAACATGTATTTTTGAGTTCCAGTAAAAGCTGAACGCCTAAAGAACAATATTTAGCGAAGCAATATTTCCAACCATTAATATGCGTCTCCCACAGCCGACAATAAGGCGCAATTACACATCTCAATGTCACGATGGACCAAAGTCAGCCACACAGAACCGTGAAATGACCCTTATCGACTCGCAGACCCGGCGCTCCCGGCCCGCCCACCAGCCACGGAAAGAACGTTCGCCTCTCGTTCTACTAAACAAATGTCATATTTGTCAGTTTAACTGTCTACATTGCTATTAAAGTTATTCAGGATACCTGTGAAGAAAATGCATTGTTCTGCTTGATTTACAACATGCTTTAATTTACATTTTTCTTATACATGTTTTGTTCCATCCAGCTGCGCTCAGTGCCCGCGCAGGGGAAGTGAGCGGGGTTTCACCGTCAGAGGCTGTACTGGTGACAGCTGCTCGGCCGTGCGACCGGTCAAAGGTTACCCTGCCCCACCGGGCGCTACCCCCACTCTACCCGAGCTGAGGTCGGTACAACCTCTGACATTTCAGCGCGGCCAATTTTCCTTATATGGGCATGCCACCAAGCTCAATTGAGCAAAGTAGACGTGAACAAATGCAAATTAATGCGTGGTGTGAAGATGACAGAGCAATGAATCTTCTGCTCATGTATCCTGAATAACTCAAGTACCGACTTGAATCGTTAAACTAACAAATATGACGTCTGTTTAGTAGAACGACAGCCGAACCTCCTTGCCGTGGCCGGTCAGGCGGGCCGAGAGCGCCGGGTCTGCGAGTCGATAAGGGTCATTTCACGCTTCTGTGTGGCTGACTTTGGTCCATCGTGACACTGAGCTGTGTAATTGCGCCTTATTGTCGGCTGTGGGAGACGCATATTAATGTTTGGAAATATTGCTTCGCTAAATATTGTTCTTTAGGCGTTCAGCTTTTACTGGAACTAAAAAATACATGTTTATGTTTTCAAGAATGTCCGGGACAGCCCGTTGAATAAAAAATTATAAAGTTTTTACAAAAACGCAATTTTCAAAAAAGGCCATCGATCGATTTTGATAAAAATTACATTTTTGGATTCAGCTCACCGTCAGCTTTCGAATGGTATATATCGTTTCTTTTGAGCCTGAGATGCCCTTCCGACGAACCGTGTGACCGCGCGGCCCGACGCCGGCGCCTGGGACCCGTCTCCCCACTGTAAACACACGGCCGACCTCGGCCGGCCGCAGCCAGGGGCCGCCGCCGGACCGGGGCCAGCGGATCTGGAACAGCCGGCCACCGGCGGCACTGGACGAAAACACGGCCACGGGACGAGGCCAGCGCTGGACGACATCGGGGCCTTAGTGAAGCAGCTCAGGGCCGGACAAATGTCGGACAGGCCTTAGTGAAGCAGCTCAGGGCCGGACAAATGTCGGACACCCGGGCCAGGCACCGAGTTTAATAGAACCAGGGCTGCACCGAGAGTCGGCAGTAGCCTGGAGCAGCCGGGTGTATACCACGAACCAGCAGTTTAGCAGAGACGAACCATCAGTCTCCTCCAGTAGCTGATAACCAGAACTAGGTCACCCAGCCGCCAGTAGCAAATGGAGCAGGACCGGGTAACCTCACCATCTTTTTAGCAGCCCAGTGTTTGACAGTGGTGACCTAAAATCGCGTCCCTCAACGTCTACCAAATGGATACTGAGAGTTGAGAGTGAGAAACTCCAGTACTGCTGTCAGTGATGGCAGCAGCACGGGCGTTCTCACAATATCACCCATGTCCCATATATTACTCACCGAGCCCGTGAGCCGCGCGAAGGCCTGCTTGATGAGGGCGCGCTCCTTGAATGTCCTCTTGGTGAGGATACCGATCAGGACGTCGTCGTCGACTCCGAACAGGCCGAACGCGTCGCTGTGGGAGATAATATTCAGTGTCAGACGGGGGATCAGCTATACTGAGAGGCTGGGAACAGAGGTGGGGCGAGATGACAGCGACACATGACGGGTTAGCTTACTACGGCACAGTCCGGGTCAACTGTTAGCAATGTCACCATATTAGTCGACTGTCTCGCTGTCAGATCGCAGTCAGCTGACAGTCAGCAGTGACCCGACTCTGCTCAGCTGATTGTCGGCGGTGATATCACCTCGGTCAGCTCCCAGCGGGGGCCGACCGTGCCCGTATCAGAACAGTCCTAACATTCCTAGTTTTCCGTCGGCCAGTGTTTACGGTGGCTGTGACGAGAGGCAGGCGTCTGCGGCGGTCGAGCGGGGCCTGGTACCGACAGGACCGGCACACGTACAAACCTCCACTGCCGTCTAACATCCACTTCATACAATCTTATTCAGCGGCCCCTGACTAGGTCACACGGAGCCTACGTATAAATCGGACCCAACATTGAACACGATATTTGCTCGTATAGGATCTTCCAGATTATGTAACGGCTGTTCTCAGCTGAACAAAAACAAACGATCGTACTCACTTCAGCGCTCTGGCGTCTCGCTCAGCGTCGAAGTACGGCGTAGGACGGAGAGCCGGCAGCACGTTGAACTGAAAAGGATTGGAAAAAATGCTAGGTTATCAGCAGTGAAATAGGAACCATTCTCGGAAGGAGCAATACATTACTATCTCCTATGGAATATACCAACAAAATTGTTTTTTTTTTCTGGAGAGCCATCGACCCCCGTTTGCGTACCAGCGGGTTCCTCACTCAGTGAGTTACAGTGTGAGTTTCTCTCCCCTCGAGTCACCCCGTTTCTCACCTGGTGAGTGCTGGAGCAGGCGACGCTCAGCGGGTACGACTTGCAGAACCGGTACATGTCGTACTCGATACGGTCCAGGCTGCTGGCGGGCGGACGGACCGCCGGGCCGCCCGACTGCGGACGGGAGCAACACACCTGCAGAGGGGGGGGGGGGGGGGGGTCAGAGTGGCGGCCCGAACGGAGCGGGCTGAGTCAGTGTTCCGAGGATCGGTGACCTCTTTAAAGACTGACCCTCTTGACTCGTCCCCTTTTATTTACCCGTCCCCCTTTTACTGACCCGCCCACCCCCTTATTGACCTGTCACCTTTCACTGACCTGCTCCCTTTTATTGACCCATTTAATGACCCAGCCCTATTTACTGACCTTCCTTTCATGGACCAGTCCCTCCCTCTTTATTGACCCACACCCCTTTATAACCGACACCCCATTCCCCTGTACTCAGCGGGTACAGGTATATCACACAGGACCCGATTCTGGCCCTGTCCACACTGACCTGAGTGCCGGGACAGGTGGGCGCGTTGACGTTGGTGTAGCGGGTGAGGATGTCCTGCTGGCGGCACTGGTTTCCGGGCACACAGCTGCATGGCGCCGGCGGGGCCGTCGGCTGCACCTGGGCCCACGGCACCGCGCAGCACACCTGAAAACGGACAGCACAGTGTGATGGCACCGCGCAGCACACCTGAAAACAGCACGGCACAGTGTGATGGTACCGCGCAGCACACCTGAAAATGGACAGCACAGTGTGATGGCACCGCGCAACACACCTTAAAACAGCACAGCAGAGGAGAGACCGTCAAATGTCCAACGGTCACAGCGAGGGAGCGTATGTATACGGTAATTTGCGATAAGCACCGGCGGTGAACTACCAGAGCGCCCATTAGTTATATGACAAAAATTGTCTCGCTTGGATATCACTTCACCTTTCACCTCAAACCATTTGTCACCTATCACGTCACCTTTACTATAAACCACTTCTCACCGCGGAAACTCAAGTCGCCTGTCATCTGTCACCCCATCTGTCACCTCTCACCCGTCACCTCTGAGCTCACCCGTCACCAGTCACCTCACCTGTCCGTCGTAGCTGCAGCGTCCCGTCTGCGACACCTGGCGCATGTCGACGAGCAGCTGCTGCGAGGCGCCGATCTGGCCGCCCTGGCACAGGTACGAGGAGACGCACACGCAGGGCCGGGAGCTGGCGACGTGCGGCGCCAGCGGCGAGGAGCGGCCGGCCAGATCCAGTTCGGCGGTCGGCACAGAGGTGACCACGCCCGGCCGGAGGCCCGGAGTGGACTCCAGCTGACGGAGCACCTCCGGCGGCGTGTCACAGCACACCCGGAACCCGGAGCACTGCTTCCGGGAGCCGATACTGCCGGACGGACACAGCGTCAGTACAGACCCGGGACACAGTCAGTACAGACCCGGAACACAGAGTCAGTACAGACCCGGAACACAGTCAGTGCGGACCCAGAACACAGAACGAGCCGATACTGCAGGATGGACACGGGAGGGGAGGAATCAGTGGAGAGTAGAGACACATATATAATCACGGATAGTTACGACACGAAATATACTTTGACTCTGAACGATGACGGTAGAGGAACACTTGCTGCTACTACTCTTACGAACTTATCTCTGCTACTACTCGCAGGTCTATATGTCTGGATGCCCGGATTAGTAAATGCTGTTCGGGCTGATGTAGGGAGACCCAGTGAAGTGTTGAAGGTCAGGTTTCACCCACCTGAAGTCTGACAGGTCAGGTTTTCCCCACCTGAAGTCGAGCAGGTCGGCGCCGTGGTGCAGCAGGTTGCCGTCCGAGCAGCGGTCGAAGCGCACGCAGACGCAGCTGTCGCCGGCCTGGGCGGCGGCGCGCGGCGTCTCGTCTCGGCCGGTGAACAGGTCGGTCCAGCCGCGCCGGTGACGCTGCGACTGCTGCGAGTAGCTGCGCCAGTAGCTAGAGCCCGACTCCAGCGGCGCCTGACCGGACAGATAACCGTAAGGGGGTGGATTGACGGCCTGGAAGACGTCAGAATATACAAGAAGCTCTGGCAAAGTGGCGGCTTCATGTGCCATACCAACGAGCAACGATGATCACTCAGTGGTATTTGCTACGGAGTACGGGAGCAGCACACAAAAGAACATATCTGTGGAGCATGATGGCAAAATGCCAGCCATACTTCTTAGAGTGCTGAGTCAGTGACTCGGGCGCCTCGTACTCACCGCCTGCGAGGAGTGAGAGCTGGACGAGTAGCGGTAGCTGGAGCCGCTGCCGCCCGCGGAGCCGGCTGGGTACTGGTGGGAGCCGCCGCCGGCCGGCACCAGTCCTCCCGAGGAGCCGCTCTCAGAGCGGGAGGACCAGGAGGACGAGGACCGGTAGCTCGAGCCGCTCGAGTAGCCGCCCGAGGAGCCGCCGGACAGACCCAGGTCGCCGCCCGCCAGGCCCAGGTCGCCGCCGGACAGGCCCAGGTCGCCGCCGGACAGGCCCAGTTCGCCGTCGGCGTCCCCGGACACCACGCGCCGCTCGGAGTAGTGGCGGGACGAGGTGACCGACTCGCCGCCGGAGAGGCCCGCGTCTCCGCCGGCCAGCAGGCCCGCGCCGCCGCCGCCGCCGCCGCCGCCCGAGGTGGAGTGCTGGGCCGAGTAGCGCCGGGAGGAGCTGGTCAGCTCCGGCCGGGCGCCGTGCTGGCCGCGCAGACCGGCGCCGCCGGCCAGCAGCGCTGCGTCGCCCTGCTCGCCGGACGAGGTCGAGCTGGACGAGCTGCGGTAGGAGTAGTGGCGCGAGCTGCTGGAGGAGTCCAGCTGCGGGCCCGGCAGGTCGACCGGCCGGTCCGGGTAGCGCGGGTAGCCGCCCGTGGTGGCCTGCTCGCCGCTGTCCTCTCCGGAGACGACGCGCCGCTCTGAGTAGTGTCGGCGGCTGGAGATGACCCGCGAGCCGCTCTGCTCGGCAGAGTCCTCCTTGTCCGTGTACCCGGAGCCGTGGGCGCCGGACAGCAGGTCGGCGCCGGCGCCGCCGTACCCCGAGCTGGTCCTCTCGTACGAGTGGGTGCGGCGGCTGTGGCCGGCGCTGCCGTCGGCAGGGTAGAGCGGCCGGCGCGGGTCCGCCGGCTCGGGCAGCTGCTCGCCGGAGGAGCTGCGGCTGCGGTAGCTGTAGTGGCGCGTGCTGCTCGTCTGGCCGCCGGTGACGGCCGGCAGCGGCGCGGCGCCCGAGGTCTCAGTGCGCGAGTGCTCGGTGCGGCTCACCTCGGAGCGCCGGTGGCCGCCGGAGACGTCCCTGGCGTCATCGTACCGCGAGAGCGAGCTCTGCAGGCCGCGGAGGTCGACCGGCCGCTGCACGGGCGCCCGCTCGTCCGTGTCCACGTGCTGCACAATGTCCCGGAACAGGTCGCGCTCGCGCTGCACGAAGGCCGGGTCGGGGGTGGTGTGCCGGGAGACGGGGGCCGGCGTCGGCAGCAGCGGAGCCGGCTCCGTGGCCGGCTGGTACGGCTGGGACACCAGCTGCCGCTTACAGCAGACCATCGGGCGGCGGCACTTCTGCAGGCCGGCCAGCGAAAAGTCGCGCTCGCGGTAGGAGCAGGTGTCGCGCGGCACGCAGTTGCAGGCGGGCTCCTCGCGCACCTGGGGCTCGGCCTGCGGCCGGCGCACTCGGCTCGGCTCGGTGGGCGCCGGCCGCGGGTAGTCGGTGGTCACCCGTGGCAGCAGTGGCCGCTGCTCGCGGCAGCACACCTCGTCGGCCCGGCAGCGGCTCAGCGCGGCCGCCGAGACCACCCGGTCCGAGTACAGACATCGCGAGCGGGGCACGCAGGCGCAGCTCTCGGCGCCCTCCTCGCGGCGCGTCTCGGTGCGCTCCTCGCGGAAATATGATGTGGAGCGGGACCCGGAGGACCCGCCGTGTGTCGGCCGCCGGCCGCCCGACCGCGAGCCGTACTCCGACTCAGCAGAGTCCGAGCCGAACTCCGAGTGGGACCGCGACCGCGAGTCGGACCGCGAGTCGAAGCGCGAGTCAGACCGCGAGTCGGACCGCGAGTCGAAGCGCGAGTCGAATCTGGCGCCGGAGCCGCGCACGCCGTGGATGTCGAACACGTCGTCGAAGCCGCGCCCCGCCGACCATGCTCTGTCGGCGCCGGTGGTACTCGGCCTCCGAGATGGTGGCGCGGTCGAGCACGGTGCCGTCCGCGTCCCGGATCAGCTCCAGGCCGTACTCGCGCACGCCCTCGCTGTTCCGGCGGCCCGTGATGCTGGTGGTGTGCGTGCCGTTGCTGAACGAGTAGTGCGACTCCTCGCTGGAGAAGCTGGTGGTCGAGTGCCGGCCGTGGCCGCCGCGCCGGTGCGCCAGCCGCCGTTCCATCTCCGTCAGTAGGTCCTCGCCCGAGAGACGGCGCGAGCTCAGGCCGTGCAGCTCTCCGCCGCCCAGCGACTCGAACCCGAAGCTGCCGTCGGAGCCGGTGAGGCCGAGGCTGGCGCGCCGCTGGCGGTACTCGGCCTCCGAGAGCACGGCGCTCTCGATGACGGCGCCGTCGGCCAGCCGCGTCATGCGCAGGTGGAACTGGGGCACGCCCTCGCTGGAGCGCTTGCTGGTGATGGTGGTGCTGTGCGTGCCGTTGCTGAACGTGTACTCGGACTCCTCGCTGGAGAAGTGGTAGGTGCGCCGCTGGCCGCCGCCGCTGCGGCCGAGCAGGCCGGGCCGGTAGCGCGGCGCCAGCTGGCCGGAACTCGTGTAGCGACTGCTGTGGGAGGAGGTGCGGTAGCCGCCGCCGCCGCCCGAGTGACCCCCGCCGCTGCCGCAGATGTCACAGCCCTGGTCGCCGCCGGCCGCGGCCCAGTCGGGCTGGCCGCCGACCAGCACCGTGCGGAACCTGTCCGCGGCGACCGGCGCCGTCAGCGCCGCCGCCACCGCCAGACAGGCCACCAGCGCGCGCATCGCTCTCCGAGGGGCCGGGGAGGGTCAGTCCAGTCCAGTGCAGTCCAGTCACACACACTGCTGCCACCGAGCGCCGCTGGAGGTCGGCGAACCGACTGGTGTGTGCCCCGGCGGCCACGGCCCTCTATATAGCCGCGGAAATATAAACACAGCGGGCGAGACGGACGGTGGCAGGAGCCAGGGACGGGACGGCACGGGCTGGCGCGTACGCAGCTCATTAGCTGCCAAATATCATTGGCCACTAGCTACACTGCTGCAGTGGCAGCAGCATCGCCATCTTCAGAAGCTTCAGCGGAAACGGCTGGGGCACCGAAGAAGTTTCAGTTGCACTTGCGGATCAAAATGCATTGCATTTTGCGGTACCCATTCAAAGACACAGTCATCCGAGCTGTCATCAAACTATTCTATCACTGCCGGATCTTGTGCCAGATTGGCCGATTGCGGAGCCACCGGCGGTAAGTTAATGACGTCATGGAGTAAATTCATGGAATATTGGATGACGGCACGAGATGTTTTCGCACTGTCGGGTAGATTTCCTGAAACGTCGCTCACTCCGATCTGTCGAATGGTTCAACTGTGAACGTCAGCCTCCGGTGACCTCTATAAAGGTCAATGGCATACATTCATCACCGTCGGAATCACATCAGCCTCTGAGCAAATGGCTGGTCCACCAATGGTAGCGATTGGCGAACGTAGTCGTGTGGGGCATGGACTCTTAACACTCGCAGAGCAGCATCACCAACATCACACCGACTGCCTAATGGAAGAAAACTGGCGAGGATGGAAGCAGCCTGCAGAGGGATTCCTTAATTCTTAAGTAGGATATGAACAGCCACTGGGACTCCCAGCGAGACGGAAGGGCACGCCGCCCGATGAGGTAGGACGCCTGAGACCGTACATACATGTAGAGTACGAATGTCACGTATCTGCGTCGTCCGTTTTTTTCTGTTTACATAGAAGCACGGTCAGCCCAGTCCCCTCACTCCCCCCCCCCTCCCTTGGTGGTCGGCGCTGGCCGCCGAGTCATAGGTCATGATAATGATTCAGAGCCCCCACCCTCCTCCGGCCAGGGGTGTCAACGTCCGTGACAAACCCATGGATGGCTCGTGACAGTGATGGCAGCGACCCCAGAGGACTGCCAAGGGTTTCGTAACAGCCAGGTGGGCGTGGGCTCGGCGACCTTTCCGCTGCCGCTGCAGCCTCTCTGGGGAGGGGAGGAAAGGCTGAGGGTAATTGCGCAGTGCGCACACTGCACACTGCACAGGGTGGACGGCTCTTGCTCAATAGCAGCTGAAACAACATCCGTCCGTAGAAAGCCATAGCCACAAACTATTAAAAATCCCATGTCATATAGACCTTCACATTTCACATCAAAGCACAGTTGCCTTTTACGGATCATAGCACGTACATTTTGGGTCTACTAGGAGAGTGCAGTGAGCACACTCCTTTGCACATTTTGCAAACACCTATGTGAGACGTAAGTACGTTGTCTGAGCATCCGTTTCGGCGAGTTTTGCCTTGTATACTTTGGCGGTGTGGATTTTCCACTCTAGCGCCACTGGAGGCCGTATGAGCTGCCGCCGTACCGTCCGGCACGTGCCGAGTATCTCTCTCAGTTGTTTTGACTGGTCCCGGAGCCCCGGTGACGTCAGCACGCGACTGTTTCTTCTCGTGGCCAAACCGCTGCGTCAGGCGGCGATACACCACAGGCGGTTCCCGGAGTCGGTGCCACTTGGGCACAGCGCGACTTGGGGTATGTATACCGCCGCATAGTTCATCCACAGACTTTCCATGTCATAGCCCCAAGCCAATGTGTAGAATTTCGACATTCTATAGAATCCCTAGACATTCTCTTAAATGCCTGGACGACCAGCTATCCCTCTAAACGACCAGGCATTTTGAATGCCTAAGCGTTCTGTAGAATGCCTGGTCGTCCAGGCATTCTATGGACTGAGTAGGCAGTCTGTGGAATGCCTAATATTCAGGCATTCTACTCTATGGAATGCCTCAGGAGCCGAGTTAGACGGGGGGCGTGAAGACGCCATCCCCCCCCTCGTACACCACGGAAAAACTTAGACCACCAGGACGGCGTGGGCTAAAAACACATCGGCTAACCAGCCACTTTTTGCTGAAGGGCCCGTAACTTCTGGTCTCTGGTCGAGGGCACAGCGAATCTTATTTTGAAAGTGCAAATGTCCGTCCAAGCGACGATTCACTTCT
This sequence comes from Amphibalanus amphitrite, assembly GCF_019059575.1. Taxonomy (NCBI): domain Eukaryota; kingdom Metazoa; phylum Arthropoda; class Thecostraca; order Balanomorpha; family Balanidae; genus Amphibalanus; species Amphibalanus amphitrite. The sequence goes on along the minus strand of NW_024883107.1, from coordinate 26,440 downwards.
GAAAGGACAGCGCGCAGTAAAACAGGAAACTCTCCATCCTGTTTTACCAAAAATTTAAATCGGACAAGCCAAACACATTTTAAAATGTCAACATATTTTTCAGCGTTTACGATTCTAGGAGCGGACGACACAGGGGTGACCTATGGGGCACCATTTTGACAGTTCAGGCCGCTATAAAAACAGGCTGGGGGCCGACGAGGCTCAGAACAAACAACCATGAAGTTGGTCTTCCTTCTACCGGTGCTGGCACTTCTATGTGCCACGCTGCGTGAGTATATACCTATAATATAGTGTGGTTATTTCATGGGCAGTTAGTTGTTGTAGGTACGCTGTAAAAGATGACTGCGTAAACAAATAATTCATGTATGTAGCGTCGTTTTGTCGGTAAAATTTCATTTGTGTGATGTATAATTATAGTTCTGGTGATAACAACAGAAATCATGTTCTCAGCAATGTGTGCAGCTCTGTTTCTGTGTGCGTTTACTTCGGTGAATATGAGCACTAATTTAGTGCAAATACTCAATTGCAGAATCGGCGAGCGCGTGGCAGTGCCCCCGTCACCACATAATTTACCTACGGACCTACAAGACATCGGCCAGCGCCAGCAAGTGCTACTGCTCCCGGCCGGGCTGGAAGTGCTGTCCCACCAAATGGGGATACATGTGCCTGCCCGTCTGTAAGCCCTACACACACTGGAAGATCAGGTGTCCCAAATACAAGCACCGCTGCGGACTGGTCACCCAAACCAAACACTGGTACTCCAGATGCTTCTGAACGTCACACGGCTTCGAATACCGGGGGAAGGACGGCGCAGGGAGAAGACGAGCCCGAGACCCATCGTCCGGAGCAGGGGGAATCACGCACAGCTTTATATCACAACCCTATCCGAACCAGGCTTTGTCAGACATGACATCTTCGTTTCTCCTCCAGTTCGTAATAAATGCACAATGTACCTACCAAAGCAACGAGTAAAGCTCTCGTGACCTGTATATTTGGCTTATGAAGAAACAATGCAATATAATTTCGCTGGGGAACGACTGTTTCATGGGTTAAAGATCTGAGGTGGAATCATCGGCCCACTGAATTGGAGCCGAGGGAATGGACATTCGACGGTTACCCCGGCATAGGTACCTATACCTACGTCCTACTGTCTTCGCTATCCCCATCGGAAGCTTACTGCTTGATCAAGACCACAAACTATTTTTTGTCCGTACAAAAAAGGGGCTATGCAGAAATCGTATATCTACCCACCACTCAGTTTCGAAAAGCTCGGACAAGTCAAACATATTTTCAAATGCCAACATATTTTCATCCGCTCACGAACCTAAGAGCGGGCGACACAGGGGTGACCTATGGGACACAGGGGTGACCTATGGGGCATCATTTTGACAGTTCAGACCACTATAAAAACAGGCGGGGGCCGGCGTAACTCAGAACAATCAACGAAGTTGGTCTTCCTTTTAGCGCTTCTATGCGCCACACTGCGTGAGCATAGATATTAGACAGGTACACACTACAGACCTTACAAGCCTATACGAAACTACCACCAACCTATAATTTGACTAGGCGGTCTACATAGTCCGTCCAGCCCGGACCAGCCCGTCAACAATGAATGGATCATGGACACCAAACAGGTATTACATATATGTCACCCATAGGCGCAAAGAAACAATCTTTTGGGAGCAGCATGCACAATGCACATTGCACATATATGCTTTCATTCATTTTTTAGTCTTGCACAGTAATAAGCTAGTTTTTGTTTTTTAGCTCAGTCGCGAACCTCTGAGTCCACTTTACAGTCCTTGTCCCAGCCCATCCACACTCACCACAGCCCATCGATTATTTATATTGAGGGCCCAGCCCAGCCCATGACCCATTGGCTGGCCCGGCCCATGGCGAACACTGCCATATAAGTCCACTCGCCAGAAAGCCCGTCGTGAAAACGGCTATTTTTCGGCAGACTGGCTTCCGCTTCGGGTATAACTTTGAGCCATTCAGTTAGCGATGTCGATTCTGCTCCGGAGTCGGAGTTAGTAAGATTTTGGTGACTCTGGGTTCAACTCCGATTCTATATACTGTCCTGGCTCAGACCCATTCTAATCTTGCTCCACCCCATCATTCAGATCGCAAATTCGCCAAATTCTAAGATCGATGGAGATCCTATATCGATAAAAACGCGCATTGATCTAATGCGAAAAGGCTCCAGACCAGTCACATGCATGGAAGAGATTATACCATGGAGCAACCTATGTTTTTGGCGGCGTTTCAAGCTAACAGGCCGGTTACCTTAGTGTTCGTGCAAGCATCGTGCAAGTATCTCTAGGGGACGAGAATTGTTGACGACACGTGCGAAACGTCAGAAATTAGTGAAAAGCCTGTGTGAATACCACCGTCACTTATTTTCCTTCTCAGTAGCAGTAACCTTGGCAGTAACAGCGGGAGGTCTGGGAGAGGGTCAAAGCGTCCAACCCTTCTGGCGCCCGTGCCTTCGCTATCGCTTTCAGGAACACGCGCGCGGCCGCTATTGTGCGCCCGTCAAACCCAGCCCGCCCTTTGACAGCGGGCGGGTCATCAGCGGTCCGCCCGCGTCCCTTCCTGTGACGTCACTACGGTCCTGGAATGCAAGCGAAGCGTAGTCCAGCGGTGCATTGTTGTCATTGTTGTGGGTACATAGGCATTAAAAACAATCAGCTCGGCTAGCATCATGTTTCTCTCGTCCAATAGTGTAGAATGGTGTAATTTGACCTCCAAAGATGAACATTTTTTAAGGTCGAGCTCATGACCTGACCGGTAAAACTCATGTGGCATCCCAATCGATTGCCTATTGTAAAACTGAACGCATTGCAGCTGTTTTTACTGCCTTTCCACGTCTCACTCACATGTCAATTGTCCAAAAGTGCTTTTTCGACTGCTTAACCCTCGCTGGACGCCGCCACAGGGGGGGGGGGGAGGGGTATGCAACTATCCACTAAGGTTTTTCGCGAATAACTCGCGTATAAAGCGGCCGATCGCGACGAAACTTTCAGTCCCTCGCATTGATCAATTTTACACCTACCCTGAAAATTTCATGACCTTGACCCAAATGACCTTTGACCTGTGACCTACTTTCCGAGACCATGTTGGGCCGGAATCGCGATTCGGCGTATGTCGGCTCGCATTGGCCGCGCGTTTGCAGTCTTTTCGTGGTTTTATGCGTTCAAACATGGGATATGATTTGCTCCCATGCATTAGGGTGGGTGTCAAGGTCATCGGAAGTTCAGGTCAGGCCATTGACCTTTGGTGACCTCGGTCCACTTTTTCGAGTTTTACATGTTTCTAGGCTAGTTTTTGGAGCTGAGTTCGAATTTAGCAACCATTTGAACATTTACGAAGTAGTGTTGGTGCCTCCGTAACATGTTACAAAGCTGTCAGAGGCGGTTGACACGTATTACGAATACCCGTCACGACCCCTACTGGTTGACCTGACCTGACCTGACCCGACCTGGTCTAAATACCCAATGACATCATCTGTGATCAAACTACACGATATTCGTGATCGGCACCCCGGGAAAACCCCATAGCAGCCACACTTAACGACTTTCTAATAGGTCCCGATTTTCCCGACTTCTGGGTCATTGATCCCAGGGACTGACCTAGGAGGTCAATCGATGACCTAGGACCTTAACCCTCGCCGGCCGAGGGGGGGGGGGGGGGGGGGGCGCGGGTGCCGCCCCCCCCCCCATAGGTTTTTTTCGCGATAGCTCCGAACACGCTGGCGATAGAGAGCTGAAACTTGGCATACCTGACCTTTGATTCAAGCCGGATCTTTTGACACTAACCGCATTTGTGAACCTCTGCACGGTCTTCAGATGTCGCAACTTCGCAACGCCCTCACTGCCAGAGGAGATGTCACAGGGAAATGAAACTTGCAGGATCTAGTATCCATTATGAGTCTCACAACTTGTATATCTCAGATTTTTCCTAAAGGTCATATGAGATCAGGTCATTTTCGTGGCCTCACCATTATAAGTCAATGCAATGGGGAAAAAAAAACTGCTATTCTGGCGCCGGCAACGATCTACAACTATCTCAAGCACACAGAATCGTGATTTAATGCGCTCCTTGCAAGGTTAGATGCGTACTTTTGCAATGTTGAACTTGCGTTACGTCATTTATGACGTCATCAAGGTCATATTATTTTTTCGTCAATAACTCTTGATCAAATTGAGCTAGCGAGTCGGGAAAGCCACCAATGGACTCAGAAAGACCTGCCGAATCGAATGATATGCGACATGACCTCTTTCGACCAACTTCGTGACCTGGGGGTGCTGACCTGACCTTGACCTGAGGTCAACACCCTAAGCTGACCTGACCCGAACAAAAGTATATCATTCGACGCGCCTGAGCGAGGCGAACACGATGCTGCCAAAATCGTGGCTCTGCGGCCGTTTTTGCGAAGTTATTCACCAAACACTGAACCGTGCCTTGGGGCATTTGACCTGACCTCAGAGGTCACCGGTTGACCTAGGACCTTACAATCGGGTACCAATCTCTGCGTCTCGTAACGGCGCACACGCTCCTTTTTTCCGCGACGCGCTAGCTCCACCAGGGGCGAAACGGCGAGGGGGTCGTACTCGTCCCCCCCCCCCGGCCGGCGCATATCGACACCTTTTTTTAACCCCACATTTGTTCTCCCGTGAAGTTCAGACAAGTTGTTTAGAAACCTTCAAAAAGGTACAGTCACTCGATTTTTCTTAAGTTGTCTGTCTTGGCAAATCAAGCAATGCCAGAGCAAGCTTACGAACACACAAATTTGATCAGGATCGGACGATTGGACACTTCTAAAAAGAGATCTTTCGTGCTTCCCCGGAAATTCACCGGAGAACGATGTGGGTTTAAAAAAAGGTGTCGATATGTAGAAAACCAATAGGGCCGGCGAGGGTTAAAATTGGGTATCATCGGCTTCCTCTCGTGACGGGCAACACGCTCGTTTTTTCCGCGAAGCTCTAGCTCTCAGAGGAGTGGAAGATAATATATTTCTGCCCGGGGCCGGGATGATTCAATAAATGTCACCGAGGTTTTTTAGCGAAAACTCCGAGGGCCGTTAGGCCCGAGGTGATTTTGCTAAAAAAGCGAGGTGACATTTATTGAATTTCCGGCCTTAGGGCTGGAAGGTGTTTCCCATACAGGTGCCAAAAAGCTCACAACTATGATAGTGACGTCAGCAGCCGTGTGGTTCAACGTGTTTAAAGGAAAAGGGCCACCTTTAACATGGGGATTGAAACTGAGATAGCCATCTTGTAGCCCGTGTCCGAAAACCTGTCTGTTTACCTCCTTACGGCCGATTTCGGCCTCCATTCGTAGTTATCGGCAATTTTAAAAGAAAATACGCCAGGAATGCGTCCTTATCCCAGGAATGCGTTCTTATCCGACAATACAGCCACCCGCGGCGAGGCTTTGGTTTTTTACCAATCAGCTCCAACCAGCTCAGCTTTAACCAATCAGCTTATCTGACACAATCCGACGAGTCTGTCTTCTGAACGCTGATTGGCTTGAGTGTGACGTCATCGCTATGCCATCATACAGTAGGTGCCGTAGAGAGTATCAACATAGTACCAATATGTTAAATAGTTTTAAATACTTTTTCGCGAATTGTGCACTTCTGGCACCAGTTTTAAAAAGAAAATGAAAAATAATAATGTCAAAATGAAAAACAACGATATCTTCATATTTCACGAAGGTGGCCCTTTTCCTTTAACCACACCCCTTGAACCACACGGCTTGTAATATTAAAGCATTGCATTAAATTTTGAAAAGTGTGGTACAGTGCACGTGCCGTTTAAATGCCTGGATGTCTCGATTTAATCATGCAATGTAGCAGGTATGGGAAAACGGAAAGATATCAGCATTTACATATAACGGCCCGGCCCAGCCTGTACGCTTTTGAGAGGCATGTATTTCATGCCTCAGTAACCGTTGCAGTGGTTGGGCTGATCGACCTGCCGCCCTTTTTGTTGGGAAGCCTATTTCTTCTACCCCGTAATTAATTGCTCTTAATACATCTACATATAACATACATAGGTGATCGTCGTGGCAACTGGCACGTGTCACGCGAAAGCTGTTTTGTTGAAGTAGCACTTTTGAAAGACCTAAACCTTTCTAGTAGAGGTTTTAGCCAATGGGTCTACAGTGCAGGGATATTTCTATCTTAACCCTCGCCGGCACAGGGGGTGGGGTTGATGCCCCCCCCCTAAGGTTTGTCGCGAATAACTCGCGTAAAAAGCGGCCGATCGCGACGAAACTTTCGGTACTCTCGTATTGATTATTTTTACACCATACCCTGAAAATTTCATGACCCTGACCCAAATGACCTTTGACCTGTGACCTCTTTTCCGAGACCATGCTTGACCGGAATCGCAATTCGTCGTATGTCGGCTCGCTTTAGCCGCGCGTTTGCAAGCTTTTCGTGGTTTCAAACGTTCCAACATGTGATTTGATGTTCCTCCCATGCATTAGGGTGGTTGTCAAGGTCACCTGAAGGTCAGGTCAGGTCATTGACCTTTGGTGACCTCGGTTCACTTTTTGGAGTTTTACATGTTTCTAGGCTAGTTTTTGGAGCTGATTTCGAATTTAGCAACCATTTGTACATTTACGAAGTAGTTTTGTTGCCTTCGTAACATGTTACGAAGCTGTCAGAGGCGGTTGACACGTATTACGAATACCCGTCACGACCCTACCGGTTGACCTGACCTGACCTGACCTGACCCGACCTGGTTTAAACGCTTAGAAACAAAATCTCTGATCAAACTAACACGATATTCGTGATCAGCACCCCGGAAAACCCTATAGCAGCCACCTTTACGACTTTCTAACAGGTCCCGATTTTCCCGATTTTCGGGTCATTGACCTGACCTGGAAGGTCTCCCGATGACCTAGGACCTTAAAATTGGATATCACCGGCTTCCTCTCGTGACGGGCAGCACGCTCGTTTTTTTCCGCGAAGCTGTAGCTCGATCAGGGGCAAACGCGAGGCCGCAGGCACGTACCCAGGATTTCGCCCTGGAGGGGGCCACCTGCTTCCGAAGGGGCCCTTAGGTCACCCGGGGCCCCAGGCCGCCCAGGCGAACAGGAGCCCCAGGCAACCAGGGCCCTCAGGGGTCCCAGGCAACCAGGGGCCCCCATGCGACCAGGCCCCCGCTACCTGGCGACTAGGGGCCCCAGGCGATCAGGGGCCCATGCGACCAGAGGCCCCCATGCGACCAGGCCCCCCGGCTACCAGGGCCCCCTAGGCGACTAGGGACCCCAGGCAATCAGGGGCCCATGCGACCAGGCCCCGCTACCAGGGGCCCCCTAGGCGACCAGGGGCCCAGGAAACCGGGGGCCCTCGGATGACTGCAGGGGCCCATCGGGTAACCAGGGCACATAATGAAACTTTGACATCATTTTTTCTTCCTAGTAAAAGACGTTTTATCCAGTGTTCGAAAAATATACCGGGCCTGAGGGCCCCCCCCCCTTGGGTACGTCACTGCGCGAGGGGGGGGGGGGTCGTACCCCCCCCCCCCGTGCCGTCGATGGACGCAAAATGGCCTGTGCCGGCGAGGGTTAAAAATTTCGCTTCGCTTGCGCGGTCCGTTCGCTCGTATATTTCTCCTTCGTTTTAACCCTCGCTCGTATTCGTGTTTGCCAGCGTCTAACGTATATGGGGGGGGGGGGGGTCCGTTGGACTCTACTTGCCGTTTGGCCTCTGATGGAGCTAGAGAAAAAAAACGAGCGCGTTGCCAGCAACGAAAGTAAGCCGATGATACCTAATTTTATGGTCTTATTTATGTCACTGGTTGACCTTCCAGGTCAGGTCAATGACCCAAAAATCGGAAAAATCGGGACTTGCTGGAAGTTCGTAAAGTGAGGTTGAAAACGGGATTTTGTGGGGTGCTGAACGTAGTTCATGCTAGCTTTGATCACATATCTTTGATGTCAACCTCGCCCGCACATCCATTTTCCCATCCTAGAACGCACATGGGGGGTGGCAACCACCCCCCCCCCCCATGTGCGTTCTAGGATGGGAAAATGGCATGTGCGGGCGAGGGTTGACATCAAAGATATGTGATCAAAGCTAGCATGAACTACGTGTTCAGCACCCCACAAAATCCCGTTTTCAACCTCACTTTACGAACTTCCAGCAAGTCCCGATTTTTCCGATTTTTGGGTCATTGACCTGACCTGGAAGGTCAACCAGTGACATAAATAAGACCATAAAATTAGGTATCATCGGCTTACTTTCGTTGCTGGCAACGCGCTCGTTTTTTTTCTCTCTAGCTCCATCAGAGGCCAAACGGCAAGTAGAGTCCAACGGACCCCCCCCCCCCCCATATACGTTGACGCTGGCAAACAAATACGAGCGAGGGTTAAAACGAAGGAGAAATATACGAGCGAACGGACCGCGCAAGCGAAGCGAAATCTTTTTAACCCTCGCCGGCACAGGCCATTTTGCGTCCATCGACGGCACAAGGGGGGGGGGGGTACGACCCCCCCCCCCCTCGCGCAGTGACGTACCCAAGGGGGGGGGGCCCTCAGGCCCCGGTATATTTTTCGAACACTGGATAAAACGTCTTTTACTAGGAAGAAAAAATGATGTCAAAGTTTCATTTATGTGCCCCTGGTTACCCGATGGGCCCCTGCAGTCATCCGAGGGCCCCCGGTTTCCTGGGCCCCTGGTCGCCTAGGGGGCCCCTGGTAGCCGGGGCCTGGTCGCATGGGCCCCTGATTGCCTGGGGTCCCTAGTCGCCTAGGGGGCCCTGGTAGCCGGGGGGCCTGGTCGCATGGGGGCCTCTGGTCGCATGGGCCCCTGATCGCCTGGGGCCCCTAGTCGCCAAGGTAGCGGGGGCCTGGTCGCATGGGGGCCCCTGGTTGCCTGGGACCCCTGAGGGCCCCTGGTTGCCTGGGGCTCCTGTTCGCCTGGGCGGCCTGGGGCCCCGGGTGACCTAAGGGCCCCTTCGGAAGCAGGTGGCCCCCTCCAGGGCGAAATCCTGGGTACGTGCCTGCGGCCTCGCGTTTGCCCCTGATCGAGCTACAGCTTCGCGGAAAAAACGAGCGTGCTGCCCGTCACGAGAGGAAGCCGGTGATATCCAATTTTAAGGTCCTAGGTCATCGGGAGACCTTCCAGGTCAGGTCAATGACCCGAAAATCGGGAAAATCGGGACCTGTTAGAAAGTCGTAAAGTGTGGCTGCTATAGGGTTTTCCGGGGTGCTGATCACGAATATCGTGTTAGTTTTGATCAGAGATTTTGTTTCTAAGCGTTTAAACCAGGTCGGGTCAGGTCAGGTCAGGTCAGGTCAACCGGTAGGGGTCGTGACGGGTATTCGTAATACGTGTCAACCGCCTCTGACAGCTTCGTAACATGTTACGAAGGCAACAAAACTACTTCGTAAATGTACAAATGGTTGCTAAATTCGAAATCAGCTCCAAAAACTAGCCTAGAAACATGTAAAACTCCAAAAAGTGAACCGAGGTCACCAAAGGTCAATGACCTGACCTGACCTTCAGGTGACCTTGACAACCACCCTAATGCATGGGAGGAACATCAAATCACATGTTGGAACGTTTGAAACCACGAAAAGCTTGCAAACGCGCGGCTAAAGCGAGCCGACATACGACGAATTGCGATTCCGGTCAAGCATGGTCTCGGAAAAGAGGTCACAGGTCAAAGGTCATTTGGGTCAGGGTCATGAAATTTTCAGGGTATGGTGTAAAAATAATCAATACGAGAGTACCGAAAGTTTCGTCGCGATCGGCCGCTTTTTACGCGAGTTATTCGCGACAAACCTTAGGGGGGGGGGCATCAACCCCCACCCCCTGTGCCGGCGAGGGTTAAGATAGAAATATCCCTGCACTGTAGACCCATTGGCTAAAACCTCTACTAGAAAGGTTTAGGTCTTTCAAAAGTGCTACTTCAACAAAACAGCTTTCGCGTGACACGTGCCAGTTGCCACGACGATCACCTATGTATGTTATATGTAGATGTATTAAGAGCAATTAATTACGGGGTAGAAGAAATAGGCTTCCCAACAAAAAGGGCGGCAGGTCGATCAGCCCAACCACTGCAACGGTTACTGAGGCATGAAATACATGCCTCTCAAAAGCGTTACAGGCTGGGCCGGGCCGTTATATGTAAATGCTGATATCTTTCCGTTTTCCCATACCTGCTACATTGCATGATTAAATCGAGACATCCAGGCATTTAAACGGCACGTGCACTGTACCACACTTTTCAAAATTTAATGCAATGCTTTAATATTACAAGCCGTGTGGTTCAAGGGGTGTGGTTAAAGGAAAAGGGCCACCTTCGTGAAATATGAAGATATCGTTGTTTTTCATTTTGACATTATTATTTTTCATTTTCTTTTTAAAACTGGTGCCAGAAGTGCACAATTCGCGAAAAAGTATTTAAAACTATTTAACATATTGGTACTATGTTGATACTCTCTACGGCACCTACTGTATGATGGCATAGCGATGACGTCACACTCAAGCCAATCAGCGTTCAGAAGACAGACTCGTCGGATTGTGTCAGATAAGCTGATTGGTTAAAGCTGAGCTGGTTGGAGCTGATTGGTAAAAAACCAAAGCCTCGCCGCGGGTGGCTGTATTGTCGGATAAGAACGCATTCCTGGGATAAGGACGCATTCCTGGCGTATTTTCTTTTAAAATTGCCGATAACTACGAATGGAGGCCGAAATCGGCCGTAAGGAGGTAAACAGACAGGTTTTCGGACACGGGCTACAAGATGGCTATCTCAGTTTCAATCCCCATGTTAAAGGTGGCCCTTTTCCTTTAAACACGTTGAACCACACGGCTGCTGACGTCACTATCATATAGTTGTGAGCTTTTTGGCACCTGTATGGGAAACACCTTCCAGCCCTAAGGCCGGAAATTCAATAAATGTCACCTCGCTTTTTTAGCAAAATCACCTCGGGCCTAACGGCCCTCGGAGTTTTCGCTAAAAAACCTCGGTGACATTTATTGAATCATCCCGGCCCCGGGCAGAAATATATTATCTTCCACTCCTCTGAGAGCTAGAGCTTCGCGGAAAAAACGAGCGTGTTGCCCGTCACGAGAGGAAGCCGATGATACCCAATTTTAACCCTCGCCGGCCCTATTGGTTTTCTACATATCGACACCTTTTTTTAAACCCCACATCTGTTCTCCGGTGAATTTCCGGGGAAGCACGAAAGATCTCTTTTTAGAAGTGTCCAATCGTCCGATCCTGATCAAATTTGTGTGTTCGTAAGCTTGCTCTGGCATTGCTTGATTTGCCAAGACAGACAAACTTAAGAAAAATCGAGTGACTGTACCTTTTTTGAAGGTTTCTAAACAACTTGTCTGAACTTCACGGGAGAACAAATGTGGGGTTAAAAAAAAGGTGTCGATATGCGCCGGCCGAGGGGGGGGGGGACGAGTACGACCCCCCTCGCCGTTTCGCCCCTGGTGGAGCTAGCGCGTCGCGGAAAAAAGGAGCGTGTGCGCCGTTACGAGACGCAGAGATTGGTACCCGATTGTAAGGTCCTAGGTCAACCGGTGACCTCTGAGGTCAGGTCAAATGCCCCAAGGCACGGTTCAGTGTTTGGTGAATAACTTCGCAAAAAACGGCCGCAGAGCCACGATTTTGGCAGCATCGTGTTCGCCTCGCTCAGGCGCGTCGAATGATATACTTTTGTTCGGGTCAGGTCAGCTTAGGGTGTTGACCTCAGGTCAAGGTCAGGTCAGCACCCCCAGGTCACGAAGTTGGTCGAAAGAGGTCATGTCGCATATCATTCGATTCGGCAGGTCTTTCTGAGTCCATTGGTGGCTTTCCCGACTCGCTAGCTCAATTTGATCAAGAGTTATTGACGAAAAAATAATATGACCTTGATGACGTCATAAATGACGTAACGCAAGTTCAACATTGCAAAAGTACGCATCTAACCTTGCAAGGAGCGCATTAAATCACGATTCTGTGTGCTTGAGATAGTTGTAGATCGTTGCCGGCGCCAGAATAGCAGTTTTTTTTTCCCCATTGCATTGACTTATAATGGTGAGGCCACGAAAATGACCTGATCTCATATGACCTTTAGGAAAAATCTGAGATATACAAGTTGTGAGACTCATAATGGATACTAGATCCTGCAAGTTTCATTTCCCTGTGACATCTCCTCTGGCAGTGAGGGCGTTGCGAAGTTGCGACATCTGAAGACCGTGCAGAGGTTCACAAATGCGGTTAGTGTCAAAAGATCCGGCTTGAATCAAAGGTCAGGTATGCCAAGTTTCAGCTCTCTATCGCCAGCGTGTTCGGAGCTATCGCGAAAAAAACCTATGGGGGGGGGGGCGGCACCCGCGCCCCCCCCCCCCCCCCCCCCCCCTCGGCCGGCGAGGGTTAAGGTCCTAGGTCATCGATTGACCTCCTAGGTCAGTCCCTGGGATCAATGACCCAGAAGTCGGGAAAATCGGGACCTATTAGAAAGTCGTTAAGTGTGGCTGCTATGGGGTTTTCCCGGGGTGCCGATCACGAATATCGTGTTAGTTTTGATCACAGATGATGTCATTGGGTATTTAGACCAGGTCGGGTCAGGTCAGGTCAGGTCAACCAGTAGGGGTCGTGACGGGTATTCGTAATACGTGTCAACCGCCTCTGACAGCTTTGTAACATGTTACGGAGGCACCAACACTACTTCGTAAATGTTCAAATGGTTGCTAAATTCGAACTCAGCTCCAAAAACTAGCCTAGAAACATGTAAAACTCGAAAAAGTGGACCGAGGTCACCAAAGGTCAATGGCCTGACCTGAACTTCCGATGACCTTGACACCCACCCTAATGCATGGGAGCAACATCATATCCCATGTTTGAACGCATAAAACCACGAAAAGACTGCAAACGCGCGGCCAATGCGAGCCGACATACGCCGAATCGCGATTCCGGCCCAACATGGTCTCGGAAAGTAGGTCACAGGTCAAAGGTCATTTGGGTCAAGGTCATGAAATTTTCAGGGTAGGTGTAAAATTGATCAATGCGAGGGACTGAAAGTTTCGTCGCGATCGGCCGCTTTATACGCGAGTTATTCGCGAAAAACCTTAGTGGATAGTTGCATACCCCCTCCCCCCCCCCCCCTGTGGCGGCGTCCAGCGAGGGTTAAGCAGTCGAAAAAGCACTTTTGGACAATTGACATGTGAGTGAGACGTGGAAAGGCAGTAAAAACAGCTGCAATGCGTTCAGTTTTACAATAGGCAATCGATTGGGATGCCACATGAGTTTTACCGGTCAGGTCATGAGCTCGACCTTAAAAAATGTTCATCTTTGGAGGTCAAATTACACACCATTCTACACTATTGGACGAGAGAAACATGATGCTAGCCGAGCTGATTGTTTTTAATGCCTATGTACCCACAACAATGACAACAATGCACCGCTGGACTACGCTTCGCTTGCATTCCAGGACCGTAGTGACGTCACAGGAAGGGACGCGGGCGGACCGCTGATGACCCGCCCGCTGTCAAAGGGCGGGCTGGGTTTGACGGGCGCACAATAGCGGCCGCGCGCGTGTTCCTGAAAGCGATAGCGAAGGCACGGGCGCCAGAAGGGTTGGACGCTTTGACCCTCTCCCAGACCTCCCGCTGTTACTGCCAAGGTTACTGCTACTGAGAAGGAAAATAAGTGACGGTGGTATTCACACAGGCTTTTCACTAATTTCTGACGTTTCGCACGTGTCGTCAACAATTCTCGTCCCCTAGAGATACTTGCACGATGCTTGCACGAACACTAAGGTAACCGGCCTGTTAGCTTGAAACGCCGCCAAAAACATAGGTTGCTCCATGGTATAATCTCTTCCATGCATGTGACTGGTCTGGAGCCTTTTCGCATTAGATCAATGCGCGTTTTTATCGATATAGGATCTCCATCGATCTTAGAATTTGGCGAATTTGCGATCTGAATGATGGGGTGGAGCAAGATTAGAATGGGTCTGAGCCAGGACAGTATATAGAATCGGAGTTGAACCCAGAGTCACCAAAATCTTACTAACTCCGACTCCGGAGCAGAATCGACATCGCTAACTGAATGGCTCAAAGTTATACCCGAAGCGGAAGCCAGTCTGCCGAAAAATAGCCGTTTTCACGACGGGCTTTCTGGCGAGTGGACTTATATGGCAGTGTTCGCCATGGGCCGGGCCAGCCAATGGGTCATGGGCTGGGCTGGGCCCTCAAATATAAATAATCGATGGGCTGTGGTGAGTGTGGATGGGCTGGGACAAGGACTGTAAAGTGGACTCAGAGGTTCGCGACTGAGCTAAAAACAAAAACTAGCTTATTACTGTGCAAGACTAAAAAAATGAATGAAAGCATATATGTGCAATGTGCATTGTGCATGCTGCTCCCAAAAGATTGTTTCTTTGCGCCTATGGGTGACATATATATGTAATACCTGTTTGGTGTCCATGATCCATTCATTGTTGACGGGCTGGTCCGGGCTGGACGGACTATGTAGACCGCCTAGTCAAATTATAGGTTGGTGGTAGTTTCGTATAGGCTTGTAAGGTCTGTAGTGTGTACCTGTCTAATATCTATGCTCACGCAGTGTGGCGCATAGAAGCGCTAAAAGGAAGACCAACTTCGTTGATTGTTCTGAGTTACGCCGGCCCCCAGCCTGTTTTTATAGTGGTCTGAACTGTCAAAATGATGCCCCATAGGTCACCCCTGTGTCCCATAGGTCACCCCTGTGTCGCCCGCTCTTAGGTTCGTGAGCGGATGAAAATATGTTGGCATTTGAAAATATGTTTGACTTGTCCGAGCTTTTCGAAACTGAGTGGTGGGTAGATATACGATTTCTGCATAGCCCCTTTTTTGTACGGACAAAAAATAGTTTGTGGTCTTGATCAAGCAGTAAGCTTCCGATGGGGATAGCGAAGACAGTAGGACGTAGGTATAGGTACCTATGCCGGGGTAACCGTCGAATGTCCATTCCCTCGGCTCCAATTCAGTGGGCCGATGATTCCACCTCAGATCTTTAACCCATGAAACAGTCGTTCCCCAGCGAAATTATATTGCATTGTTTCTTCATAAGCCAAATATACAGGTCACGAGAGCTTTACTCGTTGCTTTGGTAGGTACATTGTGCATTTATTACGAACTGGAGGAGAAACGAAGATGTCATGTCTGACAAAGCCTGGTTCGGATAGGGTTGTGATATAAAGCTGTGCGTGATTCCCCCTGCTCCGGACGATGGGTCTCGGGCTCGTCTTCTCCCTGCGCCGTCCTTCCCCCGGTATTCGAAGCCGTGTGACGTTCAGAAGCATCTGGAGTACCAGTGTTTGGTTTGGGTGACCAGTCCGCAGCGGTGCTTGTATTTGGGACACCTGATCTTCCAGTGTGTGTAGGGCTTACAGACGGGCAGGCACATGTATCCCCATTTGGTGGGACAGCACTTCCAGCCCGGCCGGGAGCAGTAGCACTTGCTGGCGCTGGCCGATGTCTTGTAGGTCCGTAGGTAAATTATGTGGTGACGGGGGCACTGCCACGCGCTCGCCGATTCTGCAATTGAGTATTTGCACTAAATTAGTGCTCATATTCACCGAAGTAAACGCACACAGAAACAGAGCTGCACACATTGCTGAGAACATGATTTCTGTTGTTATCACCAGAACTATAATTATACATCACACAAATGAAATTTTACCGACAAAACGACGCTACATACATGAATTATTTGTTTACGCAGTCATCTTTTACAGCGTACCTACAACAACTAACTGCCCATGAAATAACCACACTATATTATAGGTATATACTCACGCAGCGTGGCACATAGAAGTGCCAGCACCGGTAGAAGGAAGACCAACTTCATGGTTGTTTGTTCTGAGCCTCGTCGGCCCCCAGCCTGTTTTTATAGCGGCCTGAACTGTCAAAATGGTGCCCCATAGGTCACCCCTGTGTCGTCCGCTCCTAGAATCGTAAACGCTGAAAAATATGTTGACATTTTAAAATGTGTTTGGCTTGTCCGATTTAAATTTTTGGTAAAACAGGATGGAGAGTTTCCTGTTTTACTGCGCGCTGTCCTTTCAGAAGTGAATCGTCGCTTGGACGGACATTTGCACTTTCAAAATAAGATTCGCTGTGCCCTCGACCAGAGACCAGAAGTTACGGGCCCTTCAGCAAAAAGTGGCTGGTTAGCCGATGTGTTTTTAGCCCACGCCGTCCTGGTGGTCTAAGTTTTTCCGTGGTGTACGAGGGGGGGGATGGCGTCTTCACGCCCCCCGTCTAACTCGGCTCCTGAGGCATTCCATAGAGTAGAATGCCTGAATATTAGGCATTCCACAGACTGCCTACTCAGTCCATAGAATGCCTGGACGACCAGGCATTCTACAGAACGCTTAGGCATTCAAAATGCCTGGTCGTTTAGAGGGATAGCTGGTCGTCCAGGCATTTAAGAGAATGTCTAGGGATTCTATAGAATGTCGAAATTCTACACATTGGCTTGGGGCTATGACATGGAAAGTCTGTGGATGAACTATGCGGCGGTATACATACCCCAAGTCGCGCTGTGCCCAAGTGGCACCGACTCCGGGAACCGCCTGTGGTGTATCGCCGCCTGACGCAGCGGTTTGGCCACGAGAAGAAACAGTCGCGTGCTGACGTCACCGGGGCTCCGGGACCAGTCAAAACAACTGAGAGAGATACTCGGCACGTGCCGGACGGTACGGCGGCAGCTCATACGGCCTCCAGTGGCGCTAGAGTGGAAAATCCACACCGCCAAAGTATACAAGGCAAAACTCGCCGAAACGGATGCTCAGACAACGTACTTACGTCTCACATAGGTGTTTGCAAAATGTGCAAAGGAGTGTGCTCACTGCACTCTCCTAGTAGACCCAAAATGTACGTGCTATGATCCGTAAAAGGCAACTGTGCTTTGATGTGAAATGTGAAGGTCTATATGACATGGGATTTTTAATAGTTTGTGGCTATGGCTTTCTACGGACGGATGTTGTTTCAGCTGCTATTGAGCAAGAGCCGTCCACCCTGTGCAGTGTGCAGTGTGCGCACTGCGCAATTACCCTCAGCCTTTCCTCCCCTCCCCAGAGAGGCTGCAGCGGCAGCGGAAAGGTCGCCGAGCCCACGCCCACCTGGCTGTTACGAAACCCTTGGCAGTCCTCTGGGGTCGCTGCCATCACTGTCACGAGCCATCCATGGGTTTGTCACGGACGTTGACACCCCTGGCCGGAGGAGGGTGGGGGCTCTGAATCATTATCATGACCTATGACTCGGCGGCCAGCGCCGACCACCAAGGGAGGGGGGGGGGAGTGAGGGGACTGGGCTGACCGTGCTTCTATGTAAACAGAAAAAAACGGACGACGCAGATACGTGACATTCGTACTCTACATGTATGTACGGTCTCAGGCGTCCTACCTCATCGGGCGGCGTGCCCTTCCGTCTCGCTGGGAGTCCCAGTGGCTGTTCATATCCTACTTAAGAATTAAGGAATCCCTCTGCAGGCTGCTTCCATCCTCGCCAGTTTTCTTCCATTAGGCAGTCGGTGTGATGTTGGTGATGCTGCTCTGCGAGTGTTAAGAGTCCATGCCCCACACGACTACGTTCGCCAATCGCTACCATTGGTGGACCAGCCATTTGCTCAGAGGCTGATGTGATTCCGACGGTGATGAATGTATGCCATTGACCTTTATAGAGGTCACCGGAGGCTGACGTTCACAGTTGAACCATTCGACAGATCGGAGTGAGCGACGTTTCAGGAAATCTACCCGACAGTGCGAAAACATCTCGTGCCGTCATCCAATATTCCATGAATTTACTCCATGACGTCATTAACTTACCGCCGGTGGCTCCGCAATCGGCCAATCTGGCACAAGATCCGGCAGTGATAGAATAGTTTGATGACAGCTCGGATGACTGTGTCTTTGAATGGGTACCGCAAAATGCAATGCATTTTGATCCGCAAGTGCAACTGAAACTTCTTCGGTGCCCCAGCCGTTTCCGCTGAAGCTTCTGAAGATGGCGATGCTGCTGCCACTGCAGCAGTGTAGCTAGTGGCCAATGATATTTGGCAGCTAATGAGCTGCGTACGCGCCAGCCCGTGCCGTCCCGTCCCTGGCTCCTGCCACCGTCCGTCTCGCCCGCTGTGTTTATATTTCCGCGGCTATATAGAGGGCCGTGGCCGCCGGGGCACACACCAGTCGGTTCGCCGACCTCCAGCGGCGCTCGGTGGCAGCAGTGTGTGTGACTGGACTGCACTGGACTGGACTGACCCTCCCCGGCCCCTCGGAGAGCGATGCGCGCGCTGGTGGCCTGTCTGGCGGTGGCGGCGGCGCTGACGGCGCCGGTCGCCGCGGACAGGTTCCGCACGGTGCTGGTCGGCGGCCAGCCCGACTGGGCCGCGGCCGGCGGCGACCAGGGCTGTGACATCTGCGGCAGCGGCGGGGGTCACTCGGGCGGCGGCGGCGGCTACCGCACCTCCTCCCACAGCAGTCGCTACACGAGTTCCGGCCAGCTGGCGCCGCGCTACCGGCCCGGCCTGCTCGGCCGCAGCGGCGGCGGCCAGCGGCGCACCTACCACTTCTCCAGCGAGGAGTCCGAGTACACGTTCAGCAACGGCACGCACAGCACCACCATCACCAGCAAGCGCTCCAGCGAGGGCGTGCCCCAGTTCCACCTGCGCATGACGCGGCTGGCCGACGGCGCCGTCATCGAGAGCGCCGTGCTCTCGGAGGCCGAGTACCGCCAGCGGCGCGCCAGCCTCGGCCTCACCGGCTCCGACGGCAGCTTCGGGTTCGAGTCGCTGGGCGGCGGAGAGCTGCACGGCCTGAGCTCGCGCCGTCTCTCGGGCGAGGACCTACTGACGGAGATGGAACGGCGGCTGGCGCACCGGCGCGGCGGCCACGGCCGGCACTCGACCACCAGCTTCTCCAGCGAGGAGTCGCACTACTCGTTCAGCAACGGCACGCACACCACCAGCATCACGGGCCGCCGGAACAGCGAGGGCGTGCGCGAGTACGGCCTGGAGCTGATCCGGGACGCGGACGGCACCGTGCTCGACCGCGCCACCATCTCGGAGGCCGAGTACCACCGGCGCCGACAGAGCATGGTCGGCGGGCGCGGCTTCGACGACGTGTTCGACATCCACGGCGTGCGCGGCTCCGGCGCCAGATTCGACTCGCGCTTCGACTCGCGGTCCGACTCGCGGTCTGACTCGCGCTTCGACTCGCGGTCCGACTCGCGGTCGCGGTCCCACTCGGAGTTCGGCTCGGACTCTGCTGAGTCGGAGTACGGCTCGCGGTCGGGCGGCCGGCGGCCGACACACGGCGGGTCCTCCGGGTCCCGCTCCACATCATATTTCCGCGAGGAGCGCACCGAGACGCGCCGCGAGGAGGGCGCCGAGAGCTGCGCCTGCGTGCCCCGCTCGCGATGTCTGTACTCGGACCGGGTGGTCTCGGCGGCCGCGCTGAGCCGCTGCCGGGCCGACGAGGTGTGCTGCCGCGAGCAGCGGCCACTGCTGCCACGGGTGACCACCGACTACCCGCGGCCGGCGCCCACCGAGCCGAGCCGAGTGCGCCGGCCGCAGGCCGAGCCCCAGGTGCGCGAGGAGCCCGCCTGCAACTGCGTGCCGCGCGACACCTGCTCCTACCGCGAGCGCGACTTTTCGCTGGCCGGCCTGCAGAAGTGCCGCCGCCCGATGGTCTGCTGTAAGCGGCAGCTGGTGTCCCAGCCGTACCAGCCGGCCACGGAGCCGGCTCCGCTGCTGCCGACGCCGGCCCCCGTCTCCCGGCACACCACCCCCGACCCGGCCTTCGTGCAGCGCGAGCGCGACCTGTTCCGGGACATTGTGCAGCACGTGGACACGGACGAGCGGGCGCCCGTGCAGCGGCCGGTCGACCTCCGCGGCCTGCAGAGCTCGCTCTCGCGGTACGATGACGCCAGGGACGTCTCCGGCGGCCACCGGCGCTCCGAGGTGAGCCGCACCGAGCACTCGCGCACTGAGACCTCGGGCGCCGCGCCGCTGCCGGCCGTCACCGGCGGCCAGACGAGCAGCACGCGCCACTACAGCTACCGCAGCCGCAGCTCCTCCGGCGAGCAGCTGCCCGAGCCGGCGGACCCGCGCCGGCCGCTCTACCCTGCCGACGGCAGCGCCGGCCACAGCCGCCGCACCCACTCGTACGAGAGGACCAGCTCGGGGTACGGCGGCGCCGGCGCCGACCTGCTGTCCGGCGCCCACGGCTCCGGGTACACGGACAAGGAGGACTCTGCCGAGCAGAGCGGCTCGCGGGTCATCTCCAGCCGCCGACACTACTCAGAGCGGCGCGTCGTCTCCGGAGAGGACAGCGGCGAGCAGGCCACCACGGGCGGCTACCCGCGCTACCCGGACCGGCCGGTCGACCTGCCGGGCCCGCAGCTGGACTCCTCCAGCAGCTCGCGCCACTACTCCTACCGCAGCTCGTCCAGCTCGACCTCGTCCGGCGAGCAGGGCGACGCAGCGCTGCTGGCCGGCGGCGCCGGTCTGCGCGGCCAGCACGGCGCCCGGCCGGAGCTGACCAGCTCCTCCCGGCGCTACTCGGCCCAGCACTCCACCTCGGGCGGCGGCGGCGGCGGCGGCGGCGCGGGCCTGCTGGCCGGCGGAGACGCGGGCCTCTCCGGCGGCGAGTCGGTCACCTCGTCCCGCCACTACTCCGAGCGGCGCGTGGTGTCCGGGGACGCCGACGGCGAACTGGGCCTGTCCGGCGGCGACCTGGGCCTGTCCGGCGGCGACCTGGGCCTGGCGGGCGGCGACCTGGGTCTGTCCGGCGGCTCCTCGGGCGGCTACTCGAGCGGCTCGAGCTACCGGTCCTCGTCCTCCTGGTCCTCCCGCTCTGAGAGCGGCTCCTCGGGAGGACTGGTGCCGGCCGGCGGCGGCTCCCACCAGTACCCAGCCGGCTCCGCGGGCGGCAGCGGCTCCAGCTACCGCTACTCGTCCAGCTCTCACTCCTCGCAGGCGGTGAGTACGAGGCGCCCGAGTCACTGACTCAGCACTCTAAGAAGTATGGCTGGCATTTTGCCATCATGCTCCACAGATATGTTCTTTTGTGTGCTGCTCCCGTACTCCGTAGCAAATACCACTGAGTGATCATCGTTGCTCGTTGGTATGGCACATGAAGCCGCCACTTTGCCAGAGCTTCTTGTATATTCTGACGTCTTCCAGGCCGTCAATCCACCCCCTTACGGTTATCTGTCCGGTCAGGCGCCGCTGGAGTCGGGCTCTAGCTACTGGCGCAGCTACTCGCAGCAGTCGCAGCGTCACCGGCGCGGCTGGACCGACCTGTTCACCGGCCGAGACGAGACGCCGCGCGCCGCCGCCCAGGCCGGCGACAGCTGCGTCTGCGTGCGCTTCGACCGCTGCTCGGACGGCAACCTGCTGCACCACGGCGCCGACCTGCTCGACTTCAGGTGGGGAAAACCTGACCTGTCAGACTTCAGGTGGGTGAAACCTGACCTTCAACACTTCACTGGGTCTCCCTACATCAGCCCGAACAGCATTTACTAATCCGGGCATCCAGACATATAGACCTGCGAGTAGTAGCAGAGATAAGTTCGTAAGAGTAGTAGCAGCAAGTGTTCCTCTACCGTCATCGTTCAGAGTCAAAGTATATTTCGTGTCGTAACTATCCGTGATTATATATGTGTCTCTACTCTCCACTGATTCCTCCCCTCCCGTGTCCATCCTGCAGTATCGGCTCGTTCTGTGTTCTGGGTCCGCACTGACTGTGTTCCGGGTCTGTACTGACTCTGTGTTCCGGGTCTGTACTGACTGTGTCCCGGGTCTGTACTGACGCTGTGTCCGTCCGGCAGTATCGGCTCCCGGAAGCAGTGCTCCGGGTTCCGGGTGTGCTGTGACACGCCGCCGGAGGTGCTCCGTCAGCTGGAGTCCACTCCGGGCCTCCGGCCGGGCGTGGTCACCTCTGTGCCGACCGCCGAACTGGATCTGGCCGGCCGCTCCTCGCCGCTGGCGCCGCACGTCGCCAGCTCCCGGCCCTGCGTGTGCGTCTCCTCGTACCTGTGCCAGGGCGGCCAGATCGGCGCCTCGCAGCAGCTGCTCGTCGACATGCGCCAGGTGTCGCAGACGGGACGCTGCAGCTACGACGGACAGGTGAGGTGACTGGTGACGGGTGAGCTCAGAGGTGACGGGTGAGAGGTGACAGATGGGGTGACAGATGACAGGCGACTTGAGTTTCCGCGGTGAGAAGTGGTTTATAGTAAAGGTGACGTGATAGGTGACAAATGGTTTGAGGTGAAAGGTGAAGTGATATCCAAGCGAGACAATTTTTGTCATATAACTAATGGGCGCTCTGGTAGTTCACCGCCGGTGCTTATCGCAAATTACCGTATACATACGCTCCCTCGCTGTGACCGTTGGACATTTGACGGTCTCTCCTCTGCTGTGCTGTTTTAAGGTGTGTTGCGCGGTGCCATCACACTGTGCTGTCCATTTTCAGGTGTGCTGCGCGGTACCATCACACTGTGCCGTGCTGTTTTCAGGTGTGCTGCGCGGTGCCATCACACTGTGCTGTCCGTTTTCAGGTGTGCTGCGCGGTGCCGTGGGCCCAGGTGCAGCCGACGGCCCCGCCGGCGCCATGCAGCTGTGTGCCCGGAAACCAGTGCCGCCAGCAGGACATCCTCACCCGCTACACCAACGTCAACGCGCCCACCTGTCCCGGCACTCAGGTCAGTGTGGACAGGGCCAGAATCGGGTCCTGTGTGATATACCTGTACCCGCTGAGTACAGGGGAATGGGGTGTCGGTTATAAAGGGGTGTGGGTCAATAAAGAGGGAGGGACTGGTCCATGAAAGGAAGGTCAGTAAATAGGGCTGGGTCATTAAATGGGTCAATAAAAGGGAGCAGGTCAGTGAAAGGTGACAGGTCAATAAGGGGGTGGGCGGGTCAGTAAAAGGGGGACGGGTAAATAAAAGGGGACGAGTCAAGAGGGTCAGTCTTTAAAGAGGTCACCGATCCTCGGAACACTGACTCAGCCCGCTCCGTTCGGGCCGCCACTCTGACCCCCCCCCCCCCCCCCTCTGCAGGTGTGTTGCTCCCGTCCGCAGTCGGGCGGCCCGGCGGTCCGTCCGCCCGCCAGCAGCCTGGACCGTATCGAGTACGACATGTACCGGTTCTGCAAGTCGTACCCGCTGAGCGTCGCCTGCTCCAGCACTCACCAGGTGAGAAACGGGGTGACTCGAGGGGAGAGAAACTCACACTGTAACTCACTGAGTGAGGAACCCGCTGGTACGCAAACGGGGGTCGATGGCTCTCCAGAAAAAAAAAACAATTTTGTTGGTATATTCCATAGGAGATAGTAATGTATTGCTCCTTCCGAGAATGGTTCCTATTTCACTGCTGATAACCTAGCATTTTTTCCAATCCTTTTCAGTTCAACGTGCTGCCGGCTCTCCGTCCTACGCCGTACTTCGACGCTGAGCGAGACGCCAGAGCGCTGAAGTGAGTACGATCGTTTGTTTTTGTTCAGCTGAGAACAGCCGTTACATAATCTGGAAGATCCTATACGAGCAAATATCGTGTTCAATGTTGGGTCCGATTTATACGTAGGCTCCGTGTGACCTAGTCAGGGGCCGCTGAATAAGATTGTATGAAGTGGATGTTAGACGGCAGTGGAGGTTTGTACGTGTGCCGGTCCTGTCGGTACCAGGCCCCGCTCGACCGCCGCAGACGCCTGCCTCTCGTCACAGCCACCGTAAACACTGGCCGACGGAAAACTAGGAATGTTAGGACTGTTCTGATACGGGCACGGTCGGCCCCCGCTGGGAGCTGACCGAGGTGATATCACCGCCGACAATCAGCTGAGCAGAGTCGGGTCACTGCTGACTGTCAGCTGACTGCGATCTGACAGCGAGACAGTCGACTAATATGGTGACATTGCTAACAGTTGACCCGGACTGTGCCGTAGTAAGCTAACCCGTCATGTGTCGCTGTCATCTCGCCCCACCTCTGTTCCCAGCCTCTCAGTATAGCTGATCCCCCGTCTGACACTGAATATTATCTCCCACAGCGACGCGTTCGGCCTGTTCGGAGTCGACGACGACGTCCTGATCGGTATCCTCACCAAGAGGACATTCAAGGAGCGCGCCCTCATCAAGCAGGCCTTCGCGCGGCTCACGGGCTCGGTGAGTAATATATGGGACATGGGTGATATTGTGAGAACGCCCGTGCTGCTGCCATCACTGACAGCAGTACTGGAGTTTCTCACTCTCAACTCTCAGTATCCATTTGGTAGACGTTGAGGGACGCGATTTTAGGTCACCACTGTCAAACACTGGGCTGCTAAAAAGATGGTGAGGTTACCCGGTCCTGCTCCATTTGCTACTGGCGGCTGGGTGACCTAGTTCTGGTTATCAGCTACTGGAGGAGACTGATGGTTCGTCTCTGCTAAACTGCTGGTTCGTGGTATACACCCGGCTGCTCCAGGCTACTGCCGACTCTCGGTGCAGCCCTGGTTCTATTAAACTCGGTGCCTGGCCCGGGTGTCCGACATTTGTCCGGCCCTGAGCTGCTTCACTAAGGCCTGTCCGACATTTGTCCGGCCCTGAGCTGCTTCACTAAGGCCCCGATGTCGTCCAGCGCTGGCCTCGTCCCGTGGCCGTGTTTTCGTCCAGTGCCGCCGGTGGCCGGCTGTTCCAGATCCGCTGGCCCCGGTCCGGCGGCGGCCCCTGGCTGCGGCCGGCCGAGGTCGGCCGTGTGTTTACAGTGGGGAGACGGGTCCCAGGCGCCGGCGTCGGGCCGCGCGGTCACACGGTTCGTCGGAAGGGCATCTCAGGCTCAAAGAAACGATATATACCATTCGAAAGCTGACGGTGAGCTGAATCCAAAAATGTAATTTTTATCAAAATCGATCGATGGCCTTTTTTGAAAATTGCGTTTTTGTAAAAACTTTATAATTTTTTATTCAACGGGCTGTCCCGGACATTCTTGAAAACATAAACATGTATTTTTTAGTTCCAGTAAAAGCTGAACGCCTAAAGAACAATATTTAGCGAAGCAATATTTCCAAACATTAATATGCGTCTCCCACAGCCGACAATAAGGCGCAATTACACAGCTCAGTGTCACGATGGACCAAAGTCAGCCACACAGAAGCGTGAAATGACCCTTATCGACTCGCAGACCCGGCGCTCTCGGCCCGCCTGACCGGCCACGGCAAGGAGGTTCGGCTGTCGTTCTACTAAACAGACGTCATATTTGTTAGTTTAACGATTCAAGTCGGTACTTGAGTTATTCAGGATACATGAGCAGAAGATTCATTGCTCTGTCATCTTCACACCACGCATTAATTTGCATTTGTTCACGTCTACTTTGCTCAATTGAGCTTGGTGGCATGCCCATATAAGGAAAATTGGCCGCGCTGAAATGTCAGAGGTTGTACCGACCTCAGCTCGGGTAGAGTGGGGGTAGCGCCCGGTGGGGCAGGGTAACCTTTGACCGGTCGCACGGCCGAGCAGCTGTCACCAGTACAGCCTCTGACGGTGAAACCCCGCTCACTTCCCCTGCGCGGGCACTGAGCGCAGCTGGATGGAACAAAACATGTATAAGAAAAATGTAAATTAAAGCATGTTGTAAATCAAGCAGAACAATGCATTTTCTTCACAGGTATCCTGAATAACTTTAATAGCAATGTAGACAGTTAAACTGACAAATATGACATTTGTTTAGTAGAACGAGAGGCGAACGTTCTTTCCGTGGCTGGTGGGCGGGCCGGGAGCGCCGGTCTGCGAGTCGATAAGGGTCATTTCACGGTTCTGTGTGGCTGACTTGGTCCATCGTGACATTGAGATGTGTAATTGCGCCTTATTGTCGGCTGTGGGAGACGCATATTAATGGTTGGAAATATTGCTTCGCTAAATATTGTTCTTTAGGCGTTCAGCTTTTACTGGAACTCAAAAATACATGTTTATGTTTTCAAGAATGTCCGGGACAGCCCGTTGAATAAAAAATTATAAAGTTTTTACAAAAACGCAATTTTCAAAAAAGGCCATCGATCGATTTTGATAAAAATTACATTTTTGGATTCAGCTCACCGTCAGCTTTCGAATGGTATATATCGTTTCTTTTGAGCCTGAGATGACCTTCCGACGAACCGTGGTCACAGAGCCGCCAGTGGCCGGGGCGGGGGACGGAGCAGCGTAGACCGTCTCAGCTGCGGCACATATAGCTCAGTCCGCCGGCATACAGAGACTGCCCATGTCAACGGGGTAATGGTGCAGAATATGCTGTAGGATATGGGGATTAATAATATGCTTATGAAAGGGTGCATAATTTCGCTAAACTAGGGAGACGAAATTAAATCGCAAGAACGAACGGTCGATGATAGCATAGCCTCGCAGCTGGTGCGCCCTGTCACTCCAAATCATCATCATTGACTCCGAACAAAAGCGATGATATGGACTGAT